>NC_134486.1:422303960-422496460 GCF_040206685.1 Ascaphus truei
TATACACAGTTACACAATATACGCCATGCAGTGAATGCAGCATTATAATTATACACAGATACACAATATACGCCATGCAGTGAATGCAGCATTATAATTATACACAGATACACAATATACGCCATGCAGTGAATGCAGCACTATAATTATACACAGTTACACACTATACGCCATGCAGTGAATGCAGCACTATAATTATACACAGATACACAATATACGCCATGCAGTGAATGCAACATTATAATTATACACAGATATACAATTTACGCCATGCAGTGAATGCAGCATTATAATTATACACAGATACACAATATACACCATGCAATGAATGCAGCATTATAATTATACACAGATACACAATATACGCCATGCAGTGAATGCAACATTATAATTATACACAGATATACAATATACGCCATGCAGTGAATGCAGCACTATAATTATACACAGATACACAATATACACCATGCAGTGAATGCAGCATTATAATTATACACAGATACACAATATACGCCATGCAGTGAATGCAGCATTATAATTATACACAGATATACAATATACACCATGCAGTGAATGCAGCATTATAATTATACACAGATACACAATATACGCCATGCAGTGAATGCAGCACTATAATTATACACAGTTACACAATATACGCCATGCAGTGAATGCAGCACTATAATTACACACAGATATACAATATACGCCATGCAATGAATGCAGCATTATAATTATACACAGATACACAATATACGCCATGCAGTGAATGCAGCATTATAATTATACACAGATATACAATATACGCCATGCAGTGAATGCAGCACTATAATTATACACAGATACACAATATACGCCATGCAGTGAATGCAGCATTATAATTATACACAGATACACAATATACGCCATGCAGTGAATGCAGCATTATAATTATACACAGATACAATATACGCCATGCAGTGAATGCAGCACTATAATTATACACAGATACACAATATACGCCATGCAGTGAATGCAGCATTATAATTATACACAGATATACAATATACGCCATGCAGTGAATGCAGCATTATAATTATACACAGATATACAATATACGCCATGCAGTGAATGCAGCATTATAATTATACACAGATATACAATATACGCCATGCAGTGAATGCAACATTATAATTATACACAGATATACAATATACGCCATGCAGTGAATGCAACATTATAATTATACACAGATATACAATATACGCCATGCAGTGAATGCAGCACTATAATTATACACAGTTACACAATATACGCCATGCAGTGAATGCAGCATTATAATTATACACAGATACACAATATACGCCATGCAGTGAATGCAGCATTATAATTATATACAGATATACAATATACGCCATGCAGTGAATGCAGCATTATAATTATACACAGATATACAATATACGCCATGCAGTGAATGCAGCACTATAATTATACACAGATACACAATATACGCCGTGCATTGAATGCAGCATTATAATTATATACACAGATATACAATATACGCCATGCAGTGAATGCAACATTATAATTATACACAGATATACAATATACGCCATGCAATGAATGCAGCATTATAATTATACACAGATACACAATATACGCCATGCAGTGAATGCAGCACTATAATTATACACAGATACACAATATACGCCATGCAGTGAATGCAGCATTATAATTATACACAGATACACAATATACGCCATGCAGTGAATGCAGCATTATAATTATACACAGATACGATATACGCCATGCAGTGAATGCAGCACTATAATTATACACAGATACACAATATACGCCATGCAGTGAATGCAGCATTATAATTATACACAGATACACAATATACGCCATGCAGTGAATGCAGGATTATAATTATACACAGATAGACAATATACGCCATGCAGTGAATGCAGCATTATAATTATACACAGATATACAATATACGCCATGCAGTGAATGCAGCATTATAATTATACACAGATATACAATATACGCCGTGCAGTGAATGCAGCATTATAATTATACACAGATACACAATGTACGCCGTGCAGTGAATGCAGCATTATAATTATACACAGATATACAATATACGCCATGCAGTGAATGCAGCATTATAATTATACACAGATACACAATATACGCCATGCAGTGAATGCAGCATTATAATTATACACAGATACACAATGTACGCCATGCAGTGAAGGCAGCATTATAATTATACACAGATATACAATATACGCCATGCAGTGAATGCAACATTATAATTATACACAGATATACAATATACGCCATGCAGTGAATGCAGCACTATAATTATACACAGAAACACTATATACACCATGCAATGAATGCAGCATTATAATTATACACAGATATACAATATACGCCATGCAGTGAATGCAGCACTATAATTATACATAGATACACAATATACGCCATGCAGTGAATGCAGCATTATAATTATACACAGATATACAATATACGCCATGCAGTGAATGCAGCACTATAATTATACACAGATACACAATATACGCCATGCAGTGAATGCAGCATTATAATTATACACAGATACACAATGTATGCCATGCAGTGAATGCAGCATTATAATTATACACAGATATACAATGTACGCCATGCAGTGAATGCAGCATTATAATTATACACAGATATACAATATACGCCATGCAGTGAATGCAGCATTATAATTATACACAGATACACAATATACGCCATGCAGTGAATGCAGCACTATAATTATACACAGATACACAATATACGCCATGCAGTGAATGCAGCATTATAATTATACACAGATATACAATATACGCCATGCAGTGAATGCAGCATTATAATTATACACAGATATACAATATACGCCATGCAGTGAATGCAGCACTATAATTATACACAGATATACAATATACGCCATGCAATGAATGCAGCATTATAATTATACACAGATACACAATATACGCCATGCAGTGAATGCAGCATTATAATTATACACAGATATACAATATACGCCATGCAGTGAATGCAGCACTATAATTATACACAGATACACAATATACGCCATGCAGTGAATGCAGCATTATAATTATACACAGATACACAATATACGCCATGCAGTGAATGCAGCATTATAATTATACACAGATACAATATACGCCATGCAGTGAATGCAGCACTATAATTATACACAGATACACAATATACGCCATGCAGTGAATGCAGCATTATACTTATACACAGATACACAATATACGCCATGCAGTGAATGCAGCACTATAATTATACACAGATACACAATATACGCCATGCAGTGAATGCAGCATTATAATTATACACAGATATACAATATACGCCATGCAGTGAATGCAGCACTATAATTATACACAGATACACAATATACGCCATGCAGTGAATGCAGCATTATAATTATACACAGATACACAATATACGCCATGCAGTCAATGCAGCATTATAATTATACACAGATATACAATGTACGCCATGCAGTGAATGCAGCATTATAATTATACACAGATATACAATATACGCCATGCAGTGAATGCAGCATTATAATTATACACAGATACACAATATACGCCATGCAGTGAATGCAGCACTATAATTATACACAGTTACACAATATACGCCATGCAGTGAATGCAGCACTATAATTATACACAGATACACAATATATGCCATGCAGTGAATGCAGCATTATAATTATACACAGATATACAATATACGCCATGCAGTGAATGCAGCATTATAATTATACACAGATATACAATATACGCCATGCAGTGAATGCAGCACTATAATTATACACAGATATACAATATACGCCATGCAATGAATGCAGCATTATAATTATACACAGATACACAATATACGCCATGCAGTGAATGCAGCATTATAATTATACACAGATATAAAATATACGCCATGCAGTGAATGCAGCACTATAATTATACACAGATACACAATATACGCCATGCAGTGAATGCAGCATTATAATTATACACAGATACACAATATACGCCATGCAGTGAATGCAGCATTATAATTATACACAGATACAATATAAGCCATGCAGTGAATGCAGCACTATAATTATACACAGATACACAATATACGCCATGCAGTGAATGCAGCATTATAATTATACACAGATATACAATATACGCCATGCAGTGAATGCAGCATTATAATTATACACAGATACACAATATACGCCATGCAGTGAATGCAGCATTATAATTATACACAGATATACAATATACGCCATGCAGTGAATGCAGCATTATAATTATACACAGATACACAATATACGCCATGCAGTGAATGCAGCACTATAATTATACACAGATATAAAATATACGCCATGCAGTGAATGCACACTATAATTATACACAGATACACAATATACGCCATGCAGTGAATGCAGCACTATAATTATACACAGATACACAATATACGCCATGCAGTGAATGCAGCACTATAATTATACACAGATATACAATGTACGCCATGCAGTGATTGCAACATTATAATTATACACAGATATACAATATACGCCATGCAGTGAATGCAGCATTATAATTATACGCAGATACACAATATACGCCATGCAGTGAATGCAGCACTATAATTATACACAGATACACAATATACGCCATGCAGTGAATGCAGCATTATAATTATACACAGATACACAATATACGCCATGCAGTGAATGCAGCATTATAATTATACACAGATACACAATATACGCCATGCAGTGAATGCAGCACTATAATTATACACAATATACGCCATGCAGTGAATGCAACATTATAATTATACACAGATACACAATATACGCCATGCAGTGAATGCAGCACTATAATTATACACAATATACGCCATGCAGTGAATGCAGCATTATAATTATACACAGATATACAATATACGCCATGCAGTGAATGCAGCACTATAATTATACACAGATACACAATATACGCCATGCAGTGAATGCAGCATTATAATTATACACAGATACACAATGTATGCCATGCAGTGAATGCAGCATTATAATTATACACAGATATACAATGTACGCCATGCAGTGAATGCAGCATTATAATTATACACAGATATACAATATACGCCATGCAGTGAATGCAGCATTATAATTATACACAGATACACAATATACGCCATGCAGTGAATGCAGCACTATAATTATACACAGATACACAATATACGCCATGCAGTGAATGCAGCATTATAATTATACACAGATATACAATATACGCCATGCAGTGAATGCAGCATTATAATTATACACAGATATACAATATACGCCATGCAGTGAATGCAGCACTATAATTATACACAGATATACAATATACGCCATGCAATGAATGCAGCATTATAATTATACACAGATACACAATATACGCCATGCAGTGAATGCAGCATTATAATTATACACAGATATACAATATACGCCATGCAGTGAATGCAGCACTATAATTATACACAGATACACAATATACGCCATGCAGTGAATGCAGCATTATAATTATACACAGATACACAATATACGCCATGCAGTGAATGCAGCATTATAATTATACACAGATACAATATACGCCATGCAGTGAATGCAGCACTATAATTATACACAGATACACAATATACGCCATGCAGTGAATGCAGCATTATACTTATACACAGATACACAATATACGCCATGCAGTGAATGCAGCACTATAATTATACACAGATACACAATATACGCCATGCAGTGAATGCAGCATTATAATTATACACAGATATACAATATACGCCATGCAGTGAATGCAGCACTATAATTATACACAGATACACAATATACGCCATGCAGTGAATGCAGCATTATAATTATACACAGATACACAATATACGCCATGCAGTCAATGCAGCATTATAATTATACACAGATATACAATGTACGCCATGCAGTGAATGCAGCATTATAATTATACACAGATATACAATATACGCCATGCAGTGAATGCAGCATTATAATTATACACAGATACACAATATACGCCATGCAGTGAATGCAGCACTATAATTATACACAGTTACACAATATACGCCATGCAGTGAATGCAGCACTATAATTATACACAGATACACAATATATGCCATGCAGTGAATGCAGCATTATAATTATACACAGATATACAATATACGCCATGCAGTGAATGCAGCATTATAATTATACACAGATATACAATATACGCCATGCAGTGAATGCAGCACTATAATTATACACAGATATACAATATACGCCATGCAATGAATGCAGCATTATAATTATACACAGATACACAATATACGCCATGCAGTGAATGCAGCATTATAATTATACACAGATATAAAATATACGCCATGCAGTGAATGCAGCACTATAATTATACACAGATACACAATATACGCCATGCAGTGAATGCAGCATTATAATTATACACAGATACACAATATACGCCATGCAGTGAATGCAGCATTATAATTATACACAGATACAATATAAGCCATGCAGTGAATGCAGCACTATAATTATACACAGATACACAATATACGCCATGCAGTGAATGCAGCATTATAATTATACACAGATATACAATATACGCCATGCAGTGAATGCAGCATTATAATTATACACAGATACACAATATACGCCATGCAGTGAATGCAGCATTATAATTATACACAGATATACAATATACGCCATGCAGTGAATGCAGCATTATAATTATACACAGATACACAATATACGCCATGCAGTGAATGCAGCACTATAATTATACACAGATATAAAATATACGCCATGCAGTGAATGCACACTATAATTATACACAGATACACAATATACGCCATGCAGTGAATGCAGCACTATAATTATACACAGATACACAATATACGCCATGCAGTGAATGCAGCACTATAATTATACACAGATATACAATGTACGCCATGCAGTGATTGCAACATTATAATTATACACAGATATACAATATACGCCATGCAGTGAATGCAGCATTATAATTATACGCAGATACACAATATACGCCATGCAGTGAATGCAGCACTATAATTATACACAGATACACAATATACGCCATGCAGTGAATGCAGCATTATAATTATACACAGATACACAATATACGCCATGCAGTGAATGCAGCATTATAATTATACACAGATACACAATATACGCCATGCAGTGAATGCAGCACTATAATTATACACAATATACGCCATGCAGTGAATGCAACATTATAATTATACACAGATACACAATATACGCCATGCAGTGAATGCAGCACTATAATTATACATAATATACGCCATGCAGTGAATGCAGCATTATAATTATACACAGATACACAATATACGCCATGCAGTGAATGCAGCACTATAATTATACACAGATACACAATATACGCCATGCAATGAATGCAGCACTATAATTATACACAGATACACAATATACGCCATGCAGTGAATGCAGCACTATAATTATACACAGATACACAATATACGCCATGCAGTGAATGCAGCACTATAATTATACACAGATACACAATATACGCCGTGCAGTGAATGCAACACTATAATTATTCACAGATACACAATATACGCCATGCAGTGATTGCAACATTATAATTATACACAGGTACACAATATACGCCATGCAGTGAATGCAGCACTATAATTATACACAGATACACAATATACGCCATGCAGTGAATGCAGCATTATAATTATACGCAGATATACAATATACGCCATGCAGTGAATGCAACAATATAATTATACACAGATACACAATATACGCCATGCAGTGATTGCAGCATTATAATTATACACAGATACACAATATACGCCATGCAGTGAATGCAGCATTATAATTATACACAATATACGCCATGCAGTGAATGCAGCACTATAATTATACACAGATACACAATATACGCCATGCAGTGAATGCAGCACTATAATTATACACAGATACACAATATACGCCATGCAGTGAATGCAGCAATATAATTATACACAGATACACAATATACGCCATGCAGTGAATGCAGCATTATAATTATACACAGATACACAATATACGCCATGCAGTGAATGCAGCATTATAATTATACACAGATACACAATATACGCCATGCAGTGAATGCAGCACTATAATTATACACAGATACACAATATACGCCATGCAGTGAATGCAACATTATAATTATACACAGATACACAATATACGCCATGCAGTGAATGCAACATTATAATTATACACAGATACACAATATACGCCATGCAGTGAATGCAGCATTATAATTATACACAGATACACAATATACGCCATGCAGTGAATGCAGCACTATAATTATACACAGATACACAATATACGCCATGCAGTGAATGCAACATTATAATTATACACAGATACACAATATACGCCATGCAGTGAATGCAGCATTATACTTATACACAGATACACAATATACGCCATGCAGTGAATGCAGCACTATAATTATACACAGATATACAATATACGCCATGCAGTGAATGCAGCACTATAATTATACACAGATATACAATATACGCCATGCAATGAATGCAGCATTATAATTATACACAGATACACAATATACGCCATGCAGTGAATGCAGCATTATAATTATACACAGATATACAATATACGCCATGCAGTGAATGCAGCACTATAATTATACACAGATACACAATATACGCCATGCAGTGAATGCAGCATTATAATTATACACAGATACACAATATACGCCATGCAGTGAATGCAGCATTATAATTATACACAGATACAATATACGCCATGCAGTGAATGCAGCACTATAATTATACACAGATACACAATATACGCCATGCAGTGAATGCAGCATTATAATTATACACAGATATACAATATACGCCATGCAGTGAATGCAGCATTATAATTATACACAGATATACAATATACACCATGCAGTGAATGCAACATTATAATTATACACAGATATACAATATACGCCATGCAGTGAATGCAACATTATAATTATACACAGATATACAATATACGCCATGCAGTGAATGCAGCACTATAATTATACACAGATACACAATATACACCATGCAGTGAATGCAGCATTATAATTATACACAGATACACAATATACGCCATGCAGTGAATGCAGCATTATAATTATACACAGATATACAATATACGCCATGCAGTGAATGCAGCATTATAATTATACACAGATACACAATATACGCCATGCAGTGAATGCAGCACTATAATTATACACAGTTACACAATATACGCCATGCAGTGAATGCAGCACTATAATTATACACAGATATACAATATACGCCATGCAATGAATGCAGCATTATAATTATACGCAGATATACAATATACGCCATGCAGTGAATGCAACAATATAATTATACACAGATACACAATATACGCCATGCAGTGATTGCAGCATTATAATTATACACAGATACACAATATACGCCATGCAGTGAATGCAGCATTATAATTATACACAGATACACAATATACGCCATGCAGTGAATGCAGCACTATAATTATACACAGATACACAATATACGCCATGCAGTGAATGCAGCATTATACTTATACACAGATACACAATATACGCCATGCAGTGAATGCAGCACTATAATTATACACAGATACACAATATACGCCATGCAGTGAATGCAGCATTATAATTATACACAGATATACAATATACGCCATGCAGTGAATGCAGCACTATAATTATACACAGATATACAATATACGCCATGCAATGAATGCAGCATTATAATTATACACAGATACACAATATACGCCATGCAGTGAATGCAGCATTATAATTATACACAGATACACAATATACGCCATGCAGTGAATGCAGCATTATAATTATACACAGATATACAATATACGCCATGCAGTGAATGCAGCACTATAATTATACACAGATACACAATATACGCCATGCAGTGAATGCAGCATTATAATTATACACAGATACACAATATACACCATGCAGTGAATGCAGCATTATAATTATACACAGATACAATATACGCCATGCAGTGAATGCAGCACTATAATTATACACAGATACACAATATACGCCATGCAGTGAATGCAGCATTATAATTATACACAGATACACAATATACGCCATGCAGTGAATGCAGCATTATAATTATACACAGATATACAATATACGCCATGCAGTGAATGCAGCATTATAATTATACACAGATATACAATATACGCCATGCAGTGAATGCAACATTATAATTATACACAGATATACAATATACGCCATGCAGTGAATGCAACATTATAATTATACACAGATATACAATATACGCCATGCAGTGAATGCAGCATTATAATTATACACAGATACACAATATACGCCATGCAGTGAATGCAGCACTATAATTATACACAGTTACACAATATACGCCATGCAGTGAATGCAGCACTATAATTATACACAGATATACAATATACGCCATGCACTGAATGCAGCATTATAATTATACACAGATACACAATATACGCCATGCAGTGAATGCAGCATTATAATTATACACAGATATACAATATACGCCATGCAGTGAATGCAGCACTATAATTATACACAGATACACAATATACGCCATGCAGTGAATGCAGCATTATAATTATACACAGATACACAATATACGCCATGCAGTGAATGCAGCATTATAATTATACACAGATACACAATATACGCCATGCAGTGAATGCAGCATTATAATTATACACAGATATACAATATACGCCATGCAGTGAATGCAACATTATAATTATACACAGATATACAATATACGCCATGCAGTGAATGCAACATTATAATTATACACAGATATACAATATACGCCATGCAATGAATGCAGCATTATAATTATACACAGATACACAATATACGCCATGCAGTGAATGCAGCACTATAATTATACACAGATACACAATATACGCCATGCAGTGAATGCAGCATTATAATTATACACAGATACACAATATACGCCATGCAGTGAATGCAGCATTATAATTATACACAGATACACAATATACGCCATGCAGTGAATGCAGCACTATAATTATACACAATATACGCCATGCAGTGAATGCAACATTATAATTATACACAGATACACAATATACGCCATGCAGTGAATGCAGCACTATAATTATACATAATATACGCCATGCAGTGAATGCAGCATTATAATTATACACAGATACACAATATACGCCATGCAGTGAATGCAGCACTATAATTATACACAGATACACAATATACGCCATGCAATGAATGCAGCACTATAATTATACACAGATACACAATATACGCCATGCAGTGAATGCAGCACTATAATTATACACAGATACACAATATACGCCATGCAGTGAATGCAGCACTATAATTATACACAGATACACAATATACGCCGTGCAGTGAATGCAACACTATAATTATTCACAGATACACAATATACGCCATGCAGTGATTGCAACATTATAATTATACACAGGTACACAATATACGCCATGCAGTGAATGCAGCACTATAATTATACACAGATACACAATATACGCCATGCAGTGAATGCAGCATTATAATTATACGCAGATATACAATATACGCCATGCAGTGAATGCAACAATATAATTATACACAGATACACAATATACGCCATGCAGTGATTGCAGCATTATAATTATACACAGATACACAATATACGCCATGCAGTGAATGCAGCATTATAATTATACACAGATACACAATATACGCCATGCAGTGAATGCAGCATTATAATTATACACAGATATACAATATACGCCATGCAGTGAATGCAGCATTATAATTATACACAGATACACAATATACGCCATGCAGTGAATGCAGCACTATAATTATACACAGTTACACAATATACGCCATGCAGTGAATGCAGCACTATAATTATACACAGATATACAATATACGCCATGCAATGAATGCAGCATTATAATTATACGCAGATATACAATATACGCCATGCAGTGAATGCAACAATATAATTATACACAGATACACAATATACGCCATGCAGTGATTGCAGCATTATAATTATACACAGATACACAATATACGCCATGCAGTGAATGCAGCATTATAATTATACACAGATACACAATATACGCCATGCAGTGAATGCAGCACTATAATTATACACAGATACACAATATACGCCATGCAGTGAATGCAGCATTATACTTATACACAGATACACAATATACGCCATGCAGTGAATGCAGCACTATAATTATACACAGATACACAATATACGCCATGCAGTGAATGCAGCATTATAATTATACACAGATATACAATATACGCCATGCAGTGAATGCAGCACTATAATTATACACAGATATACAATATACGCCATGCAATGAATGCAGCATTATAATTATACACAGATACACAATATACGCCATGCAGTGAATGCAGCATTATAATTATACACAGATACACAATATACGCCATGCAGTGAATGCAGCATTATAATTATACACAGATATACAATATACGCCATGCAGTGAATGCAGCACTATAATTATACACAGATACACAATATACGCCATGCAGTGAATGCAGCATTATAATTATACACAGATACACAATATACACCATGCAGTGAATGCAGCATTATAATTATACACAGATACAATATACGCCATGCAGTGAATGCAGCACTATAATTATACACAGATACACAATATACGCCATGCAGTGAATGCAGCATTATAATTATACACAGATACACAATATACGCCATGCAGTGAATGCAGCATTATAATTATACACAGATATACAATATACGCCATGCAGTGAATGCAGCATTATAATTATACACAGATATACAATATACGCCATGCAGTGAATGCAACATTATAATTATACACAGATATACAATATACGCCATGCAGTGAATGCAACATTATAATTATACACAGATATACAATATACGCCATGCAGTGAATGCAGCATTATAATTATACACAGATACACAATATACGCCATGCAGTGAATGCAGCACTATAATTATACACAGTTACACAATATACGCCATGCAGTGAATGCAGCACTATAATTATACACAGATATACAATATACGCCATGCACTGAATGCAGCATTATAATTATACACAGATACACAATATACGCCATGCAGTGAATGCAGCATTATAATTATACACAGATATACAATATACGCCATGCAGTGAATGCAGCACTATAATTATACACAGATACACAATATACGCCATGCAGTGAATGCAGCATTATAATTATACACAGATACACAATATACGCCATGCAGTGAATGCAGCATTATAATTATACACAGATACACAATATACGCCATGCAGTGAATGCAGCATTATAATTATACACAGATATACAATATACGCCATGCAGTGAATGCAACATTATAATTATACACAGATATACAATATACGCCATGCAGTGAATGCAACATTATAATTATACACAGATATACAATATACGCCATGCAATGAATGCAGCATTATAATTATACACAGATACACAATATACGCCATGCAGTGAATGCAGCACTATAATTATACACAGATACACAATATACGCCATGCAGTGAATGCAGCATTATAATTATACACAGATACACAATATACGCCATGCAGTGAATGCAGCATTATAATTATACACAGATACACAATATACGCCATGCAGTGAATGCAGCACTATAATTATACACAATATACGCCATGCAGTGAATGCAACATTATAATTATACACAGATACACAATATACGCCATGCAGTGAATGCAGCACTATAATTATACATAATATACGCCATGCAGTGAATGCAGCATTATAATTATACACAGATACACAATATACGCCATGCAGTGAATGCAGCACTATAATTATACACAGATACACAATATACGCCATGCAATGAATGCAGCACTATAATTATACACAGATACACAATATACGCCATGCAGTGAATGCAGCACTATAATTATACACAGATACACAATATACGCCATGCAGTGAATGCAGCACTATAATTATACACAGATACACAATATACGCCGTGCAGTGAATGCAACACTATAATTATTCACAGATACACAATATACGCCATGCAGTGATTGCAACATTATAATTATACACAGGTACACAATATACGCCATGCAGTGAATGCAGCACTATAATTATACACAGATACACAATATACGCCATGCAGTGAATGCAGCATTATAATTATACGCAGATATACAATATACGCCATGCAGTGAATGCAACAATATAATTATACACAGATACACAATATACGCCATGCAGTGATTGCAGCATTATAATTATACACAGATACACAATATACGCCATGCAGTGAATGCAGCATTATAATTATACACAGATACACAATATACGCCATGCAGTGAATGCAGCACTATAATTATACACAGATACACAATATACGCCATGCAGTGAATGCAGCACTATAATTATACACAGATACACAATATACGCCATGCAGTGAATGCAGCAATATAATTATACACAGATACACAATATACGCCATGCAGTGAATGCAGCATTATAATTATACACAGATACACAATATACGCCATGCAGTGAATGCAGCATTATAATTATACACAGATACACAATATACGCCATGCAGTGAATGCAGCACTATAATTATACACAGATACACAATATACGCCATGCAGTGAATGCAACATTATAATTATACACAGATACACAATATACGCCATGCAGTGAATGCAACATTATAATTATACACAGATACACAATATACGCCATGCAGTGAATGCAGCATTATAATTATACACAGATACACAATATACGCCATGCAGTGAATGCAGCATTATAATTATACACAGATACACAATATACGCCATGCAGTGAATGCAGCACTATAATTATACACAGATACACAATATACGCCATGCAGTGAATGCAACATTATAATTATACACAGATACACAATATACGCCATGCAGTGAATGCAGCATTATACTTATACACAGATACACAATATACGCCATGCAGTGAATGCAGCACTATAATTATACACAGATATACAATATACGCCATGCAGTGAATGCAGCACTATAATTATACACAGATATACAATATACGCCATGCAATGAATGCAGCATTATAATTATACACAGATACACAATATACGCCATGCAGTGAATGCAGCATTATAATTATACACAGATATACAATATACGCCATGCAGTGAATGCAGCACTATAATTATACACAGATACACAATATACGCCATGCAGTGAATGCAGCATTATAATTATACACAGATACACAATATACGCCATGCAGTGAATGCAGCATTATAATTATACACAGATACAATATACGCCATGCAGTGAATGCAGCACTATAATTATACACAGATACACAATATACGCCATGCAGTGAATGCAGCATTATAATTATACACAGATATACAATATACGCCATGCAGTGAATGCAGCATTATAATTATACACAGATATACAATATACGCCATGCAGTGAATGCAACATTATAATTATACACAGATATACAATATACGCCATGCAGTGAATGCAACATTATAATTATACACAGATATACAATATACGCCATGCAGTGAATGCAGCACTATAATTATACACAGATACACAATATACACCATGCAGTGAATGCAGCATTATAATTATACACAGATACACAATATACGCCATGCAGTGAATGCAGCATTATAATTATACACAGATATACAATATACGCCATGCAGTGAATGCAGCATTATAATTATACACAGATACACAATATACGCCATGCAGTGAATGCAGCACTATAATTATACACAGTTACACAATATACGCCATGCAGTGAATGCAGCACTATAATTATACACAGATATACAATATACGCCATGCAATGAATGCAGCATTATAATTATACGCAGATATACAATATACGCCATGCAGTGAATGCAACAATATAATTATACACAGATACACAATATACGCCATGCAGTGATTGCAGCATTATAATTATACACAGATACACAATATACGCCATGCAGTGAATGCAGCATTATAATTATACACAGATACACAATATACGCCATGCAGTGAATGCAGCACTATAATTATACACAGATACACAATATACGCCATGCAGTGAATGCAACATTATAATTATACACAGATATACAATATACGCCATGCAGTGAATGCAGCAATATAATTATACACAGATACACAATATACGCCATGCAGTGATTGCAGCATTATAATTATACACAGATACACAATATACGCCATGCAGTGAATGCAGCATTATAATTATACACAGATACACAATATACGCCATGCAGTGAATGCAGCACTATAATTATACACAGATACACAATATACGCCATGCAGTGAATGCAACATTATAATTATACACAGATACACAATATACGCCATGCAGTGAATGCAGCATTATACTTATACACAGATACACAATATACGCCATGCAGTGAATGCAGCACTATAATTATACACAGATACACAATATACGCCATGCAGTGAATGCAGCATTATAATTATACACAGATATACAATATACGCCATGCAGTGAATGCAGCACTATAATTATACACAGATATACAATATACGCCATGCAATGAATGCAGCATTATAATTATACACAGATACACAATATACGCCATGCAGTGAATGCAGCATTATAATTATACACAGATATACAATATACGCCATGCAGTGAATGCAGCACTATAATTATACACAGATACACAATATACGCCATGCAGTGAATGCAGCATTATAATTATACACAGATACACAATATACGCCATGCAGTGAATGCAGCATTATAATTATACACAGATACAATATACGCCATGCAGTGAATGCAGCACTATAATTATACACAGATACACAATATACGCCATGCAGTGAATGCAGCATTATAATTATACACAGATACACAATATACGCCATGCAGTGAATGCAGCATTATAATTATACACAGATATACAATATACGCCATGCAGTGAATGCAGCATTATAATTATACACAGATATACAATATACGCCATGCAGTGAATGCAACATTATAATTATACACAGATATACAATATACGCCATGCAGTGAATGCAACATTATAATTATACACAGATATACAATATACGCCATGCAGTGAATGCAACATTATAATTATACACAGATATACAATATACGCCATGCAGTGAATGCAGCACTATAATTATACACAGATACACAATATACGCCATGCAGTGAATGCAGCATTATAATTATACACAGATACACAATATACGCCATGCAGTGAATGCAGCATTATAATTATACACAGATATACAATATACGCCATGCAGTGAATGCAGCATTATAATTATACACAGATACACAATATACGCCATGCAGTGAATGCAGCACTATAATTATACACAGTTACACAATATACGCCATGCAGTGAATGCAGCACTATAATTATACACAGATATACAATATACGCCATGCACTGAATGCAGCATTATAATTATACACAGATACACAATATACGCCATGCAGTGAATGCAGCATTATAATTATACACAGATATACAATATACGCCATGCAGTGAATGCAGCACTATAATTATACACAGATACACAATATACGCCATGCAGTGAATGCAGCATTATAATTATACACAGATACACAATATACGCCATGCAGTGAATGCAGCATTATAATTATACACAGATACACAATATACGCCATGCAGTGAATGCAGCATTATAATTATACACAGATATACAATATACGCCATGCAGTGAATGCAACATTATAATTATACACAGATATACAATATACGCCATGCAGTGAATGCAACATTATAATTATACACAGATATACAATATACGCCATGCAATGAATGCAGCATTATAATTATACACAGATACACAATATACGCCATGCAGTGAATGCAGCACTATAATTATACACAGATACACAATATACGCCATGCAGTGAATGCAGCATTATAATTATACACAGATACACAATATACGCCATGCAGTGAATGCAGCATTATAATTATACACAGATACAATATACGCCATGCAGTGAATGCAGCACTATAATTATACACAGATACACAATATACGCCATGCAGTGAATGCAGCATTATAATTATACACAGATATACAATATACGCCATGCAGTGAATGCAGCATTATAATTATACACAGATATACAATATACGCCATGCAGTGAATGCAGCATTATAATTATACACAGATATACAATATACGCCATGCAGTGAATGCAGCACTATAATTATATACAGATACACAATATACGCCATGCATTGAATGCAGCATTATAATTATATACAGATATACAATATACGCCATGCAGTGAATGCAGCACTATAATTATACACAGATATACAATATACGCCATGCAATGAATGCAGCATTATAATTATACACAGATACACAATATACGCCATGCAGTGAATGCAGCACTATAATTATACACAGATACACAATATACGCCATGCAGTGAATGCAGCATTATAATTATACACAGATACACAATATACGCCATGCAGTGAATGCAGCATTATAATTATACACAGATACAATATACGCCATGCAGTGAATGCAGCACTATAATTATACACAGATACACAATATACGCCATGCAGTGAATGCAGCATTATAATTATACACAGATATACAATATACGCCATGCAGTGAATGCAGCATTATAATTATACACAGATATACAATATACGCCATGCAGTGAATGCAGCATTATAATTATACACAGATATACAATATACGCCATGCAGTGAATGCAGCACTATAATTATACACAGATACACAATATACACCATGCAGTGAATGCAGCATTATAATTATACACAGATACACAATATACGCCATGCAGTGAATGCAGCACTATAATTATACACAATATACGCCATGCAGTGAATGCAACATTATAATTATACACAGATACACAATATACGCCATGCAGTGAATGCAGCACTATAATTATACATAATATACGCCATGCAGTGAATGCAGCATTATAATTATACACAGATACACAATATACGCCATGCAGTGAATGCAGCATTATAATTATACACAGATACACAATATACGCCATGCAGTGAATGCAGCACTATAATTATACACAGATACACAATATACGCCATGCAATGAATGCAGCACTATAATTATACACAGATACACAATATACGCCATGCAGTGAATGCAGCACTATAATTATACACAGATACACAATATACGCCATGCAGTGAATGCAGCACTATAATTATACACAGATACACAATATACGCCGTGCAGTGAATGCAACACTATAATTATTCACAGATACACAATATACGCCATGCAGTGATTGCAACATTATAATTATACACAGGTACACAATATACGCCATGCAGTGAATGCAGCACTATAATTATACACAGATACACAATATACGCCATGCAGTGAATGCAGCATTATAATTATACGCAGATATACAATATACGCCATGCAGTGAATGCAACAATATAATTATACACAGATACACAATATACGCCATGCAGTGATTGCAGCATTATAATTATACACAGATACACAATATACGCCATGCAGTGAATGCAGCATTATAATTATACACAGATACACAATATACGCCATGCAGTGAATGCAGCACTATAATTATACACAGATACACAATATACGCCATGCAGTGAATGCAACATTATAATTATACACAGATATACAATATACGCCATGCAGTGAATGCAGCAATATAATTATACACAGATACACAATATACGCCATGCAGTGATTGCAGCATTATGATTATACACAGATACACAATATACGCCATGCAGTGAATGCAGCATTATAATTATACACAGATACACAATATACGCCATGCAGTGAATGCAGCACTATAATTATACACAGATACACAATATACGCCATGCAGTGAATGCAACATTATAATTATACACAGATACACAATATACGCCATGCAGTGAATGCAGCATTATACTTATACACAGATACACAATATACGCCATGCAGTGAATGCAGCACTATAATTATACACAGATACACAATATACGCCATGCAGTGAATGCAGCATTATAATTATACACAGATATACAATATACGCCATGCAGTGAATGCAGCACTATAATTATACACAGATACACAATATACGCCATGCAGTGAATGCAGCATTATAATTATACACAGATACACAATATACGCCATGCAGTGAATGCAGCATTATAATTATACACAGATATACAATGTACGCCATGCAGTGAATGCAGCATTATAATTATACACAGATATACAATATACGCCATGCAGTGAATGCAGCATTATAATTATACACAGATACACAATATACGCCATGCAGTGAATGCAGCACTATAATTATACACAGTTACACAATATACGCCATGCAGTGAATGCAGCACTATAATTATACACAGATACACAATATACGCCATGCAGTGAATGCAGCATTATAATTATACACAGATATACAATATACGCCATGCAGTGAATGCAGCATTATAATTATACACAGATATACAATATACGCCATGCAGTGAATGCAGCACTATAATTATACACAGATATACAATATACGCCATGCAATGAATGCAGCATTATAATTATACACAGATACACAATATACGCCATGCAGTGAATGCAGCATTATAATTATACACAGATATACAATATACGCCATGCAGTGAATGCAGCACTATAATTATACACAGATACACAATATACGCCATGCAGTGAATGCAGCATTATAATTATACACAGATACAATATACGCCATGCAGTGAATGCAGCACTATAATTATACACAGATATACAATATACGCCATGCAATGAATGCAGCATTATAATTATACACAGATACACAATATACGCCATGCAGTGAATGCAGCATTATAATTATACACAGATATACAATATACGCCATGCAGTGAATGCAGCACTATAATTATACACAGATACACAATATACGCCATGCAGTGAATGCAGCATTATAATTATACACAGATACACAATATACGCCATGCAGTGAATGCAGCACTATAATTATACACAGATACACAATATACGCCATGCAGTGAATGCAACATTATAATTATACACAGATACACAATATACGCCATGCAGTGAATGCAGCATTATAATTATACACAGATACACAATATACGCCATGCAGTGAATGCAGCACTATAATTATACACAGATACACAATATACACCATGCAGTGAATGCAGCATTATAATTATACACAGATATACAATATACGCCATGCAGTGAATGCAGCATTATAATTATACACAGATATACAATATACGCCATGCAGTGAATGCAGCATTATAATTATACACAGATATACAATATACGCCATGCAGTGAATGCAACATTATAATTATACACAGATATACAATATACGCCATGCAGTGAATGCAACATTATAATTATACACAGATATACAATATACGCCATGCAGTGAATGCAACATTATAATTATACACAGATATACAATATACGCCATGCAGTGAATGCAGCACTATAATTATACACAGATACACAATATACGCCATGCAGTGAATGCAGCATTATAATTATACACAGATACACAATATACGCCATGCAGTGAATGCAGCATTATAATTATACACAGATATACAATATACGCCATGCAGTGAATGCAGCATTATAATTATACACAGATACACAATATACGCCATGCAGTGAATGCAGCACTATAATTATACACAGTTACACAATATACGCCATGCAGTGAATGCAGCACTATAATTATACACAGATATACAATATACGCCATGCAGTGAATGCAGCATTATAATTATACACAGATACACAATATACGCCATGCAGTGAATGCAGCATTATAATTATACACAGATATACAATATACGCCATGCAGTGAATGCAGCACTATAATTATACACAGATACACAATATACGCCATGCAGTGAATGCAGCATTATAATTATACACAGATACACAATATACGCCATGCAGTGAATGCAGCATTATAATTATACACAGATACAATATACGCCATGCAGTGAATGCAGCACTATAATTATACACAGATACACAATATACGCCATGCAGTGAATGCAGCATTATAATTATACACAGATATACAATATACGCCATGCAGTGAATGCAGCATTATAATTATACACAGATATACAATATACGCCATGCAGTGAATGCAGCATTATAATTATACACAGATATACAATATACGCCATGCAGTGAATGCAACATTATAATTATACACAGATATACAATATACGCCATGCAGTGAATGCAACATTATAATTATACACAGATATACAATATACGCCATGCAATGAATGCAGCATTATAATTATACACAGATACACAATATACGCCATGCAGTGAATGCAGCACTATAATTATACACAGATACACAATATACGCCATGCAGTGAATGCAGCATTATAATTATACACAGATACACAATATACGCCATGCAGTGAATGCAGCATTATAATTATACACAGATACAATATACGCCATGCAGTGAATGCAGCACTATAATTATACACAGATACACAATATACGCCATGCAGTGAATGCAGCATTATAATTATACACAGATATACAATATACGCCATGCAGTGAATGCAGCACTATAATTATACACAGATACACAATATACGCCATGCAGTGAATGCAGCATTATAATTATACACAGATATACAATATACGCCATGCAGTGAATGCAGCATTATAATTATACACAGATATACAATATACGCCATGCAGTGAATGCAGCACTATAATTATACACAGATATACAATATACGCCATGCAATGAATGCAGCATTATAATTATACACAGATACACAATATACGCCATGCAGTGAATGCAGCATTATAATTATACACAGATATACAATATACGCCATGCAGTGAATGCAGCACTATAATTATACACAGATACACAATATACGCCATGCAGTGAATGCAGCATTATAATTATACACAGATACAATATACGCCATGCAGTGAATGCAGCACTATAATTATACACAGATATACAATATACGCCATGCAGTGAATGCAGCATTATAATTATACACAGATATACAATATACGCCATGCAGTGAATGCAGCATTATAATTATACACAGATATACAATATACGCCATGCAGTGAATGCAGCATTATAATTATACACAGATATACAATATACGCCATGCAGTGAATGCAACATTATAATTATACACAGATATACAATATACGCCATGCAGTGAATGCAACATTATAATTATACACAGATATACAATATACGCCATGCAGTGAATGCAGCACTATAATTATACACAGATACACAATATACACCATGCAGTGAATGCAGCATTATAATTATACACAGATACACAATATACGCCATGCAGTGAATGCAGCATTATAATTATACACAGATATACAATATACACCATGCAGTGAATGCAGCATTATAATTATACACAGATACACAATATACGCCATGCAGTGAATGCAGCACTATAATTATACACAGTTACACAATATACGCCATGCAGTGAATGCAGCACTATAATTACACACAGATATACAATATACGCCATGCAATGAATGCAGCATTATAATTATACACAGATACACAATATACGCCATGCAGTGAATGCAGCATTATAATTATACACAGATATACAATATACGCCATGCAGTGAATGCAGCACTATAATTATACACAGATACACAATATACGCCATGCAGTGAATGCAGCATTATAATTATACACAGATACACAATATACGCCATGCAGTGAATGCAGCATTATAATTATACACAGATACAATATACGCCATGCAGTGAATGCAGCACTATAATTATACACAGATACACAATATACGCCATGCAGTGAATGCAGCATTATAATTATACACAGATATACAATATACGCCATGCAGTGAATGCAGCATTATAATTATACACAGATATACAATATACGCCATGCAGTGAATGCAGCATTATAATTATACACAGATATACAATATACGCCATGCAGTGAATGCAACATTATAATTATACACAGATATACAATATACGCCATGCAGTGAATGCAACATTATAATTATACACAGATATACTATATACGCCATGCAGTGAATGCAGCACTATAATTATACACAGTTACACAATATATGCCATGCAGTGAATGCAGCATTATAATTATACACAGATACACAATATACGCCATGCAGTGAATGCAGCATTATAATTATATACAGATATACAATATACGCCATGCAGTGAATGCAGCATTATAATTATACACAGATATACAATATACGCCATGCAGTGAATGCAGCACTATAATTATACACAGATACACAATATACGCCGTGCATTGAATGCAGCATTATAATTATATACACAGATATACAATATACGCCATGCAGTGAATGCAGCACTATAATTATACACAGATATACAATATACGCCATGCAATGAATGCAGCATTATAATTATACACAGATACACAATATACGCCATGCAGTGAATGCAGCACTATAATTATACACAGATACACAATATACGCCATGCAGTGAATGCAGCATTATAATTATACACAGATACACAATATACGCCATGCAGTGAATGCAGCATTATAATTATACACAGATACACAATATACGCCATGCAGTGAATGCAGCACTATAATTATACACAGATACACAATATACGCCATGCAGTGAATGCAGCATTATAATTATACACAGATACACAATATACGCCATGCAGTGAATGCAGCACTATAATTATACACAGATACACAATATACGCCATGCAGTGAATGCAACATTATAATTATACACAGATACACAATATACGCCATGCAGTGAATGCAGCATTATAATTATACACAGATATACAATATACGCCATGCAGTGAATGCAGCACTATAATTATACACAGATATACAATATACGCCATGCAATGAATGCAGCATTATAATTATACACAGATACACAATATACGCCATGCAATGAATGCAGCATTATAATTATACACAGATACACAATATACGCCATGCAGTGAATGCAGCATTATAATTATACACAGATATACAATATACGCCATGCAGTGAATGCAGCACTATAATTATACACAGATACACAATATACGCCATGCAGTGAATGCAGCATTATAATTATACACAGATACAATATACGCCATGCAGTGAATGCAGCACTATAATTATACACAGATATACAATATACGCCATGCAGTGAATGCAGCATTATAATTATACACAGATATACAATATACGCCATGCAGTGAATGCAGCATTATAATTATACACAGATATACAATATACGCCATGCAGTGAATGCAGCATTATAATTATACACAGATATACAATATACGCCATGCAGTGAATGCAACATTATAATTATACACAGATATACAATATACGCCATGCAGTGAATGCAACATTATAATTATACACAGATATACAATATACGCCATGCAGTGAATGCAGCACTATAATTATACACAGATACACAATATACACCATGCAGTGAATGCAGCATTATAATTATACACAGATACACAATATACGCCATGCAGTGAATGCAGCATTATAATTATACACAGATATACAATATACACCATGCAGTGAATGCAGCATTATAATTATACACAGATACACAATATACGCCATGCAGTGAATGCAGCACTATAATTATACACAGTTACACAATATACGCCATGCAGTGAATGCAGCACTATAATTACACACAGATATACAATATACGCCATGCAATGAATGCAGCATTATAATTATACACAGATACACAATATACGCCATGCAGTGAATGCAGCATTATAATTATACACAGATATACAATATACGCCATGCAGTGAATGCAGCACTATAATTATACACAGATACACAATATACGCCATGCAGTGAATGCAGCATTATAATTATACACAGATACACAATATACGCCATGCAGTGAATGCAGCATTATAATTATACACAGATACAATATACGCCATGCAGTGAATGCAGCACTATAATTATACACAGATACACAATATACGCCATGCAGTGAATGCAGCATTATAATTATACACAGATACACAATATACGCCATGCAGTGAATGCAGCATTATAATTATACACAGATATACAATATACGCCATGCAGTGAATGCAGCATTATAATTATACACAGATATACAATATACGCCATGCAGTGAATGCAACATTATAATTATACACAGATATACAATATACGCCATGCAGTGAATGCAACATTATAATTATACACAGATATACAATATACGCCATGCAGTGAATGCAACATTATAATTATACACAGATATACTATATACGCCATGCAGTGAATGCAGCACTATAATTATACACAGTTACACAATATATGCCATGCAGTGAATGCAGCATTATAATTATACACAGATACACAATATACGCCATGCAGTGAATGCAGCATTATAATTATATACAGATATACAATATACGCCATGCAGTGAATGCAGCATTATAATTATACACAGATATACAATATACGCCATGCAGTGAATGCAGCACTATAATTATACACAGATACACAATATACGCCGTGCATTGAATGCAGCATTATAATTATATACACAGATATACAATATACGCCATGCAGTGAATGCAGCACTATAATTATACACAGATATACAATATACGCCATGCAATGAATGCAGCATTATAATTATACACAGATACACAATATACGCCATGCAGTGAATGCAGCACTATAATTATACACAGATACACAATATACGCCATGCAGTGAATGCAGCATTATAATTATACACAGATACACAATATACGCCATGCAGTGAATGCAGCATTATAATTATACACAGATACGATATACGCCATGCAGTGAATGCAGCACTATAATTATACACAGATACACAATATACGCCATGCAGTGAATGCAGCATTATAATTATACACAGATACACAATATACGCCATGCAGTGAATGCAGGATTATAATTATACACAGATAGACAATATACGCCATGCAGTGAATGCAGCATTATAATTATACACAGATATACAATATACGCCATGCAGTGAATGCAGCATTATAATTATACACAGATATACAATATACGCCGTGCAGTGAATGCAGCATTATAATTATACACAGATACACAATGTACGCCGTGCAGTGAATGCAGCATTATAATTATACACAGATATACAATATACGCCATGCAGTGAATGCAGCATTATAATTATACACAGATACACAATATACGCCATGCAGTGAATGCAGCATTATAATTATACACAGATACACAATGTACGCCATGCAGTGAAGGCAGCATTATAATTATACACAGATATACAATATACGCCATGCAGTGAATGCAACATTATAATTATACACAGATATACAATATACGCCATGCAGTGAATGCAGCACTATAATTATACACAGAAACACTATATACACCATGCAATGAATGCAGCATTATAATTATACACAGATACACAATATACGCCATGCAGTGAATGCAGCATTATAATTATACACAGATATACAATATACGCCATGCAGTGAATGCAGCACTATAATTATACACAGATACACAATATACGCCATGCAGTGAATGCAGCATTATAATTATACACAGATACACAATATACGCCATGCAGTGAATGCAGCATTATAATTATACACAGATACAATATACGCCATGCAGTGAATGCAGCACTATAATTATACACAGATACACAATATACGCCATGCAGTGAATGCAGCATTATAATTATACACAGATATACAATATACGCCATGCAGTGAATGCAGCATTATAATTATACACAGATATACAATATACGCCGTGCAGTGAATGCAGCATTATAATTATACACAGATATACAATATACGCCGTGCAGTGAATGCAGCATTATAATTATACACAGATATACAATATACGCCGTGCAGTGAATGCAGCATTATAATTATACACAGATACACAATGTACGCCGTGCAGTGAATGCAGCATTATAATTATACACAGATATACAATATACGCCATGCAGTGAATGCAGCATTATAATTATACACAGATATACAATATACGCCATGCAGTGAATGCAACATTATAATTATACACAGATATACAATATACGCCATGCAGTGAATGCAGCACTATAATTATACACAGAAACACTATATACACCATGCAATGAATGCAGCATTATAATTATACACAGATACACAATATACGCCATGCAGTGAATGCAGCATTATAATTATACACAGATATACAATATACGCCATGCAGTGAATGCAGCACTATAATTATACACAGATACACAATATACGCCATGCAGTGAATGCAGCATTATAATTATACACAGATACACAATATACGCCATGCAGTGAATGCAGCATTATAATTATACACAGATACAATATACGCCATGCAGTGAATGCAGCACTATAATTATACACAGATACACAATATACGCCATGCAGTGAATGCAGCATTATAATTATACACAGATATACAATATACGCCATGCAGTGAATGCAGCATTATAATTATACACAGATATACAATATACGCCATGCAGTGAATGCAGCACTATAATTATACACAGATACACAATATACACCATGCAGTGAATGCAGCATTATAATTATACACAGATACACAATATACGCCATGCAGTGAATGCAGCATTATAATTATACACAGATATACAATATACGCCATGCAGTGAATGCAGCATTATAATTATACACAGATACACAATATACGCCATGCAGTGAATGCAGCACTATAATTATACACAGTTACACAATATACGCCATGCAGTGAATGCTGCACTATAATTATACACAGATATACAATATACGCCATGCAATGAATGCAGCATTATAATTATACACAGATACACAATATACGCCATGCAGTGAATGCAGCATTATAATTATACACAGATATACAATATACGCCATGCAGTGAATGCAGCACTATAATTATACACAGATACACAATATACGCCATGCAGTGAATGCAGCATTATAATTATACACAGATACACAATATACGCCATGCAGTGAATGCAGCATTATAATTATACACAGATACAATATACGCCATGCAGTGAATGCTGCACTATAATTATACACAGATACACAATATACGCCATGCAGTGAATGCAGCATTATAATTATACACAGATATACAATATACGCCATGCAGTGAATGCAGCATTATAATTATACACAGATATACAATATACGCCATGCAGTGAATGCAGCATTATAATTATACACAGATATACAATATACGCCATGCAGTGAATGCAACATTATAATTATACACAGATATACAATATACGCCATGCAGTGAATGCAACATTATAATTATACACAGATATACAATATACGCCATGCAATGAATGCAGCATTATAATTATACACAGATACACAATATACGCCATGCAGTGAATGCAGCACTATAATTATACACAGATACACAATATACGCCATGCAGTGAATGCAGCATTATAATTATACACAGATACATAATATACGCCATGCAGTGAATGCAGCATTATAATTATACACAGATACAATATACGCCATGCAGTGAATGCAGCACTATAATTATACACAGATACACAATATACGCCATGCAGTGAATGCAGCATTATAATTATACACAGATATACAATATACGCCATGCAGTGAATGCAGCACTATAATTATACACAGATACACAATATACGCCATGCATTGAATGCAGCATTATAATTATATACAGATATACAATATACGCCATGCAGTGAATGCAGCACTATAATTATACACAGATATACAATATACGCCATGCAATGAATGCAGCATTATAATTATACACAGATACACAATATACGCCATGCAGTGAATGCAGCATTATAATTATACACAGATATACAATATACGCCATGCAGTGAATGCAGCACTATAATTATACACAGATACACAATATACGCCATGCAGTGAATGCAGCACTATAATTATACACAGATACACAATATACGCCATGCAGTGAATGCAGCATTATAATTATACACAGATACATAATATACGCCATGCAGTGAATGCAGCATTATAATTATACACAGATACAATATACGCCATGCAGTGAATGCAGCACTATAATTATACACAGATACACAATATACGCCATGCAGTGAATGCAGCATTATAATTATACACAGATATACAATATACGCCATGCAGTGAATGCAGCACTATAATTATACACAGATACACAATATACGCCATGCATTGAATGCAGCATTATAATTATATACAGATATACAATATACGCCATGCAGTGAATGCAGCACTATAATTATACACAGATATACAATATACGCCATGCAATGAATGCAGCATTATAATTATACACAGATACACAATATACGCCATGCAGTGAATGCAGCATTATAATTATACACAGATATACAATATACGCCATGCAGTGAATGCAGCACTATAATTATACACAGATACACAATATACGCCATGCAGTGAATGCAGCATTATAATTATACACAGATACACAATGTACGCCATGCAGTGAATGCAGCATTATAATTATACACAGATATACAATATACGCCATGCAGTGAATGCAACATTATAATTATACACAGATATACAATATACGCCATGCAGTGAATGCAGCACTATAATTATACACAGATACACAATATACACCATGCAATGAATGCAGCATTATAATTATACACAGATATACAATATACGCCATGCAGTGAATGCAGCACTATAATTATACACAGATACACAATATACGCCATGCAGTGAATGCAGCATTATAATTATACACAGATACACAATATACGCCATGCAGTGAATGCAGCATTATAATTATACACAGATATACAATGTACGCCATGCAGTGAATGCAGCACTATAATTATACACAGATACACAATATACGCCATGCAGTGAATGCAACATTATAATTATACACAGATACAATATACGCCATGCAGTGAATGCAGCACTATAATTATACACAGATATACAATATACGCCATGCAGTGAATGCAGCATTATAATTATACACAGATACACAATATACGCCATGCAGTGAATGCAGCATTATAATTATACACAGGTGCAATATACGCCATGCAGTGAATGCAGCATTATAATTATACACAGATACACAATATACGCCATGCAGTGAATGCAGCACTATAATTATACACAGATATACAATATACGCCATGCAGTGAATGCATCATTATAATTATACACAGATACACAATATACGCCATGCAGTGAATGCAGCATTATAATTATACACAGATATACAATATACGCCATGCAGTGAATGCAGCATTATAATTATACACAGATATACAATATACGCCATGCAGTGAATGCAGCACTATAATTATACACAGATATACAATATACGCCATGCAATGAATGCAGCATTATAATTATACACAGATACACAATATACGCCATGCAGTGAATGCAGCATTATAATTATACACAGATATACAATATACGCCATGCAGTGAATGCAGCACTATAATTATACACAGATACACAATATACGCCATGCAGTGAATGCAGCATTATAATTATACACAGGTGCAATATACGCCATGCAGTGAATGCAGCACTATAATTATACACAGATACACAATATACGCCATGCAGTGAATGCAGCATTATAATTATACACAGATATACAATATACGCCATGCAGTGAATGCAGCATTATAATTATACACAGATATACAATATACGCCATGCAGTGAATGCAGCATTATAATTATACACAGATATACAATATACGCCATGCAGTGAATGCAACATTATAATTATACACAGATATACAATATACGCCATGCAGTGAATGCAACATTATAATTATACACAGATATACAATATACGCCATGCAGTGAATGCAGCACTATAATTATACACAGATACACAATATACACCATGCAGTGAATGCAGCATTATAATTATACACAGATACACAATATACGCCATGCAGTGAATGCAGCATTATAATTATACACAGATATACAATATACACCATGCAGTGAATGCAGCATTATAATTATACACAGATACACAATATACGCCATGCAGTGAATGCAGCACTATAATTATACACAGTTACACAATATACGCCATGCAGTGAATGCAGCACTATAATTACACACAGATATACAATATACGCCATGCAATGAATGCAGCATTATAATTATACACAGATACACAATATACGCCATGCAGTGAATGCAGCATTATAATTATACACAGATATACAATATACGCCATGCAGTGAATGCAGCACTATAATTATACACAGATACACAATATACGCCATGCAGTGAATGCAGCATTATAATTATACACAGATACACAATATACGCCATGCAGTGAATGCAGCATTATAATTATACACAGATACAATATACGCCATGCAGTGAATGCAGCACTATAATTATACACAGATACACAATATACGCCATGCAGTGAATGCAGCATTATAATTATACACAGATATACAATATACGCCATGCAGTGAATGCAGCATTATAATTATACACAGATATACAATATACGCCATGCAGTGAATGCAGCATTATAATTATACACAGATATACAATATACGCCATGCAGTGAATGCAACATTATAATTAAACACAGATATACAATATACGCCATGCAGTGAATGCAGCACTATAATTATACACAGTTACACAATATACGCCATGCAGTGAATGCAGCATTATAATTATACACAGATACACAATATACGCCATGCAGTGAATGCAGCATTATAATTATATACAGATATACAATATACGCCATGCAGTGAATGCAGCATTATAATTATACACAGATATACAATATACGCCATGCAGTGAATGCAGCACTATAATTATACACAGATACACAATATATGCCGTGCATTGAATGCAGCATTATAATTATATACACAGATATACAATATACGCCATGCAGTGAATGCAGCACTATAATTATACACAGATATACAATATACGCCATGCAATGAATGCAGCATTATAATTATACACAGATACACAATATACGCCATGCAGTGAATGCAGCACTATAATTATACACAGATACACAATATACGCCATGCAGTGAATGCAGCATTATAATTATACACAGATACACAATATACGCCATGCAGTGAATGCAGCATTATAATTATACACAGATACGATATACGCCATGCAGTGAATGCAGCACTATAATTATACACAGATACACAATATACGCCATGCAGTGAATGCAGCATTATAATTATACACAGATACACAATATACGCCATGCAGTGAATGCAGGATTATAATTATACACAGATAGACAATATACGCCATGCAGTGAATGCAGCATTATAATTATACACAGATATACAATATACGCCATGCAGTGAATGCAGCATTATAATTATACACAGATATACAATATACGCCGTGCAGTGAATGCAGCATTATAATTATACACAGATACACAATGTACGCCGTGCAGTGAATGCAGCATTATAATTATACACAGATATACAATATACGCCATGCAGTGAATGCAGCATTATAATTATACACAGATACACAATATACGCCATGCAGTGAATGCAGCATTATAATTATACACAGATACACAATGTACGCCATGCAGTGAAGGCAGCATTATAATTATACACAGATATACAATATACGCCATGCAGTGAATGCAACATTATAATTATACACAGATATACAATATACGCCATGCAGTGAATGCAGCACTATAATTATACACAGAAACACTATATACACCATGCAATGAATGCAGCATTATAATTATACACAGATACACAATATACGCCATGCAGTGAATGCAGCATTATAATTATACACAGATATACAATATACGCCATGCAGTGAATGCAGCACTATAATTATACACAGATACACAATATACGCCATGCAGTGAATGCAGCATTATAATTATACACAGATACACAATATACGCCATGCAGTGAATGCAGCATTATAATTATACACAGATACAATATACGCCATGCAGTGAATGCAGCACTATAATTATACACAGATACACAATATACGCCATGCAGTGAATGCAGCATTATAATTATACACAGATATACAATATACGCCATGCAGTGAATGCAGCATTATAATTATACACAGATATACAATATACGCCATGCAGTGAATGCAACATTATAATTATACACAGATACAATATACGCCATGCAGTGAATGCAGCACTATAATTATACACAGATATACAATATACGCCATGCAGTGAATGCAGCATTATAATTATACACAGATATACAATATACGCCATGCAGTGAATGCAGCATTATAATTATACACAGATATACAATATACGCCATGCAGTGAATGCAGCATTATAATTATACACAGATATACAATATACGCCATGCAGTGAATGCAACATTATAATTATACACAGATATACAATATACGCCATGCAGTGAATGCAACATTATAATTATACACAGATATACAATATACGCCATGCAGTGAATGCAACATTATAATTATACACAGATACAATATACGCCATGCAGTGAATGCAGCACTATAATTATACACAGATATACAATATACGCCATGCAGTGAATGCAGCATTATAATTATACACAGATATACAATATACGCCATGCAGTGAATGCAGCATTATAATTATACACAGATATACAATATACGCCATGCAGTGAATGCAGCATTATAATTATACACAGATACACAATATACGCCATGCAATGAATGCAGCATTATAATTATACACAGATACACAATATACGCCATGCAGTGAATGCAGCATTATAATTATACACAGATATACAATATACGCCATGCAGTGAATGCAGCACTATAATTATACACAGATACACAATATACGCCATGCAGTGAATGCAGCATTATAATTATACACAGATACAATATACGCCATGCAGTGAATGCAGCACTATAATTATACACAGATATACAATATACGCCATGCAGTGAATGCAGCATTATAATTATACACAGATATACAATATACGCCATGCAGTGAATGCAGCATTATAATTATACACAGATATACAATATACGCCATGCAGTGAATGCAGCATTATAATTATACACAGATATACAATATACGCCATGCAGTGAATGCAACATTATAATTATACACAGATATACAATATACGCCATGCAGTGAATGCAACATTATAATTATACACAGATATACAATATACGCCATGCAGTGAATGCAGCACTATAATTATACACAGATACACAATATACACCATGCAGTGAATGCAGCATTATAATTATACACAGATACACAATATACGCCATGCAGTGAATGCAGCATTATAATTATACACAGATATACAATATACACCATGCAGTGAATGCAGCATTATAATTATACACAGATACACAATATACGCCATGCAGTGAATGCAGCACTATAATTATACACAGTTACACAATATACGCCATGCAGTGAATGCAGCACTATAATTACACACAGATATACAATATACGCCATGCAATGAATGCAGCATTATAATTATACACAGATACACAATATACGCCATGCAGTGAATGCAGCATTATAATTATACACAGATATACAATATACGCCATGCAGTGAATGCAGCACTATAATTATACACAGATACACAATATACGCCATGCAGTGAATGCAGCATTATAATTATACACAGATACACAATATACGCCATGCAGTGAATGCAGCATTATAATTATACACAGATACAATATACGCCATGCAGTGAATGCAGCACTATAATTATACACAGATACACAATATACGCCATGCAGTGAATGCAGCATTATAATTATACACAGATATACAATATACGCCATGCAGTGAATGCAGCATTATAATTATACACAGATATACAATATACGCCATGCAGTGAATGCAGCATTATAATTATACACAGATATACAATATACGCCATGCAGTGAATGCAACATTATAATTATACACAGATATACAATATACGCCATGCAGTGAATGCAACATTATAATTATACACAGATATACTATATACGCCATGCAGTGAATGCAGCACTATAATTATACACAGTTACACAATATATGCCATGCAGTGAATGCAGCATTATAATTATACACAGATACACAATATACGCCATGCAGTGAATGCAGCATTATAATTATATACAGATATACAATATACGCCATGCAGTGAATGCAGCATTATAATTATACACAGATATACAATATACGCCATGCAGTGAATGCAGCACTATAATTATACACAGATACACAATATACGCCGTGCATTGAATGCAGCATTATAATTATATACACAGATATACAATATACGCCATGCAGTGAATGCAGCACTATAATTATACACAGATATACAATATACGCCATGCAATGAATGCAGCATTATAATTATACACAGATACACAATATACGCCATGCAGTGAATGCAGCACTATAATTATACACAGATACACAATATACGCCATGCAGTGAATGCAGCATTATAATTATACACAGATACACAATATACGCCATGCAGTGAATGCAGCATTATAATTATACACAGATACGATATACGCCATGCAGTGAATGCAGCACTATAATTATACACAGATACACAATATACGCCATGCAGTGAATGCAGCATTATAATTATACACAGATACACAATATACGCCATGCAGTGAATGCAGGATTATAATTATACACAGATAGACAATATACGCCATGCAGTGAATGCAGCATTATAATTATACACAGATATACAATATACGCCATGCAGTGAATGCAGCATTATAATTATACACAGATATACAATATACGCCGTGCAGTGAATGCAGCATTATAATTATACACAGATACACAATGTACGCCGTGCAGTGAATGCAGCATTATAATTATACACAGATATACAATATACGCCATGCAGTGAATGCAGCATTATAATTATACACAGATACACAATATACGCCATGCAGTGAATGCAGCATTATAATTATACACAGATACACAATGTACGCCATGCAGTGAAGGCAGCATTATAATTATACACAGATATACAATATACGCCATGCAGTGAATGCAACATTATAATTATACACAGATATACAATATACGCCATGCAGTGAATGCAGCACTATAATTATACACAGAAACACTATATACACCATGCAATGAATGCAGCATTATAATTATACACAGATACACAATATACGCCATGCAGTGAATGCAGCATTATAATTATACACAGATATACAATATACGCCATGCAGTGAATGCAGCACTATAATTATACACAGATACACAATATACGCCATGCAGTGAATGCAGCATTATAATTATACACAGATACACAATATACGCCATGCAGTGAATGCAGCATTATAATTATACACAGATACAATATACGCCATGCAGTGAATGCAGCACTATAATTATACACAGATACACAATATACGCCATGCAGTGAATGCAGCATTATAATTATACACAGATATACAATATACGCCATGCAGTGAATGCAGCATTATAATTATACACAGATATACAATATACGCCGTGCAGTGAATGCAGCATTATAATTATACACAGATATACAATATACGCCGTGCAGTGAATGCAGCATTATAATTATACACAGATATACAATATACGCCGTGCAGTGAATGCAGCATTATAATTATACACAGATACACAATGTACGCCGTGCAGTGAATGCAGCATTATAATTATACACAGATATACAATATACGCCATGCAGTGAATGCAGCATTATAATTATACACAGATATACAATATACGCCATGCAGTGAATGCAACATTATAATTATACACAGATATACAATATACGCCATGCAGTGAATGCAGCACTATAATTATACACAGAAACACTATATACACCATGCAATGAATGCAGCATTATAATTATACACAGATACACAATATACGCCATGCAGTGAATGCAGCATTATAATTATACACAGATATACAATATACGCCATGCAGTGAATGCAGCACTATAATTATACACAGATACACAATATACGCCATGCAGTGAATGCAGCATTATAATTATACACAGATACACAATATACGCCATGCAGTGAATGCAGCATTATAATTATACACAGATACAATATACGCCATGCAGTGAATGCAGCACTATAATTATACACAGATACACAATATACGCCATGCAGTGAATGCAGCATTATAATTATACACAGATATACAATATACGCCATGCAGTGAATGCAGCATTATAATTATACACAGATATACAATATACGCCATGCAGTGAATGCAGCATTATAATTATACACAGATATACAATATACGCCATGCAGTGAATGCAACATTATAATTATACACAGATATACAATATACGCCATGCAGTGAATGCAACATTATAATTATACACAGATATACAATATACGCCATGCAGTGAATGCAGCACTATAATTATACACAGATACACAATATACACCATGCAGTGAATGCAGCATTATAATTATACACAGATACACAATATACGCCATGCAGTGAATGCAGCATTATAATTATACACAGATATACAATATACGCCATGCAGTGAATGCAGCATTATAATTATACACAGATACACAATATACGCCATGCAGTGAATGCAGCACTATAATTATACACAGTTACACAATATACGCCATGCAGTGAATGCTGCACTATAATTATACACAGATATACAATATACGCCATGCAATGAATGCAGCATTATAATTATACACAGATACACAATATACGCCATGCAGTGAATGCAGCATTATAATTATACACAGATATACAATATACGCCATGCAGTGAATGCAGCACTATAATTATACACAGATACACAATATACGCCATGCAGTGAATGCAGCATTATAATTATACACAGATACACAATATACGCCATGCAGTGAATGCAGCATTATAATTATACACAGATACAATATACGCCATGCAGTGAATGCTGCACTATAATTATACACAGATACACAATATACGCCATGCAGTGAATGCAGCATTATAATTATACACAGATATACAATATACGCCATGCAGTGAATGCAGCATTATAATTATACACAGATATACAATATACGCCATGCAGTGAATGCAGCATTATAATTATACACAGATATACAATATACGCCATGCAGTGAATGCAACATTATAATTATACACAGATATACAATATACGCCATGCAGTGAATGCAACATTATAATTATACACAGATATACAATATACGCCATGCAATGAATGCAGCATTATAATTATACACAGATACACAATATACGCCATGCAGTGAATGCAGCACTATAATTATACACAGATACACAATATACGCCATGCAGTGAATGCAGCATTATAATTATACACAGATACATAATATACGCCATGCAGTGAATGCAACATTATAATTATACACAGATATACAATATACGCCATGCAGTGAATGCAGCACTATAATTATACACAGAAACACTATATACACCATGCAATGAATGCAGCATTATAATTATACACAGATACACAATATACGCCATGCAGTGAATGCAGCATTATAATTATACACAGATATACAATATACGCCATGCAGTGAATGCAGCACTATAATTATACACAGATACACAATATACGCCATGCAGTGAATGCAGCATTATAATTATACACAGATACACAATATACGCCATGCAGTGAATGCAGCATTATAATTATACACAGATACAATATACGCCATGCAGTGAATGCAGCACTATAATTATACACAGATACACAATATACGCCATGCAGTGAATGCAGCATTATAATTATACACAGATATACAATATACGCCATGCAGTGAATGCAGCATTATAATTATACACAGATATACAATATACGCCGTGCAGTGAATGCAGCATTATAATTATACACAGATATACAATATACGCCGTGCAGTGAATGCAGCATTATAATTATACACAGATATACAATATACGCCGTGCAGTGAATGCAGCATTATAATTATACACAGATACACAATGTACGCCGTGCAGTGAATGCAGCATTATAATTATACACAGATATACAATATACGCCATGCAGTGAATGCAGCATTATAATTATACACAGATATACAATATACGCCATGCAGTGAATGCAACATTATAATTATACACAGATATACAATATACGCCATGCAGTGAATGCAGCACTATAATTATACACAGAAACACTATATACACCATGCAATGAATGCAGCATTATAATTATACACAGATACACAATATACGCCATGCAGTGAATGCAGCATTATAATTATACACAGATATACAATATACGCCATGCAGTGAATGCAGCACTATAATTATACACAGATACACAATATACGCCATGCAGTGAATGCAGCATTATAATTATACACAGATACACAATATACGCCATGCAGTGAATGCAGCATTATAATTATACACAGATACAATATACGCCATGCAGTGAATGCAGCACTATAATTATACACAGATACACAATATACGCCATGCAGTGAATGCAGCATTATAATTATACACAGATATACAATATACGCCATGCAGTGAATGCAGCATTATAATTATACACAGATATACAATATACGCCATGCAGTGAATGCAGCATTATAATTATACACAGATATACAATATACGCCATGCAGTGAATGCAACATTATAATTATACACAGATATACAATATACGCCATGCAGTGAATGCAACATTATAATTATACACAGATATACAATATACGCCATGCAGTGAATGCAGCACTATAATTATACACAGATACACAATATACACCATGCAGTGAATGCAGCATTATAATTATACACAGATACACAATATACGCCATGCAGTGAATGCAGCATTATAATTATACACAGATATACAATATACGCCATGCAGTGAATGCAGCATTATAATTATACACAGATACACAATATACGCCATGCAGTGAATGCAGCACTATAATTATACACAGTTACACAATATACGCCATGCAGTGAATGCTGCACTATAATTATACACAGATATACAATATACGCCATGCAATGAATGCAGCATTATAATTATACACAGATACACAATATACGCCATGCAGTGAATGCAGCATTATAATTATACACAGATATACAATATACGCCATGCAGTGAATGCAGCACTATAATTATACACAGATACACAATATACGCCATGCAGTGAATGCAGCATTATAATTATACACAGATACACAATATACGCCATGCAGTGAATGCAGCATTATAATTATACACAGATACAATATACGCCATGCAGTGAATGCTGCACTATAATTATACACAGATACACAATATACGCCATGCAGTGAATGCAGCATTATAATTATACACAGATATACAATATACGCCATGCAGTGAATGCAGCATTATAATTATACACAGATATACAATATACGCCATGCAGTGAATGCAGCATTATAATTATACACAGATATACAATATACGCCATGCAGTGAATGCAACATTATAATTATACACAGATATACAATATACGCCATGCAGTGAATGCAACATTATAATTATACACAGATATACAATATACGCCATGCAATGAATGCAGCATTATAATTATACACAGATACACAATATACGCCATGCAGTGAATGCAGCACTATAATTATACACAGATACACAATATACGCCATGCAGTGAATGCAGCATTATAATTATACACAGATACATAATATACGCCATGCAGTGAATGCAGCATTATAATTATACACAGATACAATATACGCCATGCAGTGAATGCAGCACTATAATTATACACAGATACACAATATACGCCATGCAGTGAATGCAGCATTATAATTATACACAGATATACAATATACGCCATGCAGTGAATGCAGCACTATAATTATACACAGATACACAATATACGCCATGCATTGAATGCAGCATTATAATTATATACAGATATACAATATACGCCATGCAGTGAATGCAGCACTATAATTATACACAGATATACAATATACGCCATGCAATGAATGCAGCATTATAATTATACACAGATACACAATATACGCCATGCAGTGAATGCAGCATTATAATTATACACAGATATACAATATACGCCATGCAGTGAATGCAGCACTATAATTATACACAGATACACAATATACGCCATGCAGTGAATGCAGCACTATAATTATACACAGATACACAATATACGCCATGCAGTGAATGCAGCATTATAATTATACACAGATACATAATATACGCCATGCAGTGAATGCAGCATTATAATTATACACAGATACAATATACGCCATGCAGTGAATGCAGCACTATAATTATACACAGATACACAATATACGCCATGCAGTGAATGCAGCATTATAATTATACACAGATATACAATATACGCCATGCAGTGAATGCAGCACTATAATTATACACAGATACACAATATACGCCATGCATTGAATGCAGCATTATAATTATATACAGATATACAATATACGCCATGCAGTGAATGCAGCACTATAATTATACACAGATATACAATATACGCCATGCAATGAATGCAGCATTATAATTATACACAGATACACAATATACGCCATGCAGTGAATGCAGCATTATAATTATACACAGATATACAATATACGCCATGCAGTGAATGCAGCACTATAATTATACACAGATACACAATATACGCCATGCAGTGAATGCAGCATTATAATTATACACAGATACACAATGTACGCCATGCAGTGAATGCAGCATTATAATTATACACAGATATACAATATACGCCATGCAGTGAATGCAACATTATAATTATACACAGATATACAATATACGCCATGCAGTGAATGCAGCACTATAATTATACACAGATACACAATATACACCATGCAATGAATGCAGCATTATAATTATACACAGATATACAATATACGCCATGCAGTGAATGCAGCACTATAATTATACACAGATACACAATATACGCCATGCAGTGAATGCAGCATTATAATTATACACAGATACACAATATACGCCATGCAGTGAATGCAGCATTATAATTATACACAGATATACAATGTACGCCATGCAGTGAATGCAGCACTATAATTATACACAGATACACAATATACGCCATGCAGTGAATGCAACATTATAATTATACACAGATACAATATACGCCATGCAGTGAATGCAGCACTATAATTATACACAGATATACAATATACGCCATGCAGTGAATGCAGCATTATAATTATACACAGATACACAATATACGCCATGCAGTGAATGCAGCACTATAATTATACACAGATATACAATATACGCCATGCAGTGAATGCATCATTATAATTATACACAGATACACAATATACGCCATGCAGTGAATGCAGCATTATAATTATACACAGATATACAATATACGCCATGCAGTGAATGCAGCATTATAATTATACACAGATACACAATATACGCCATGCAGTGAATGCAGCACTATAATTATACACAGTTACACAATATACGCCATGCAGTGAATGCAGCACTATAATTATACACAGATACACAATATACGCCATGCAGTGAATGCAGCATTATAATTATACACAGATATACAATATACGCCATGCAGTGAATGCAGCATTATAATTATACACAGATATACAATATACGCCATGCAGTGAATGCAGCACTATAATTATACACAGATATACAATATACGCCATGCAATGAATGCAGCATTATAATTATACACAGATACACAATATACGCCATGCAGTGAATGCAGCATTATAATTATACACAGATATACAATATACGCCATGCAGTGAATGCAGCACTATAATTATACACAGATACACAATATACGCCATGCAGTGAATGCAGCATTATAATTATACACAGGTGCAATATACGCCATGCAGTGAATGCAGCACTATAATTATACACAGATACACAATATACGCCATGCAGTGAATGCAGCATTATAATTATACACAGATATACAATATACGCCATGCAGTGAATGCAGCATTATAATTATACACAGATATACAATATACGCCATGCAGTGAATGCAGCATTATAATTATACACAGATATACAATATACGCCATGCAGTGAATGCAACATTATAATTATACACAGATATACAATATACGCCATGCAGTGAATGCAACATTATAATTATACACAGATATACAATATACGCCATGCAGTGAATGCAGCACTATAATTATACACAGATACACAGATACACAATATACACCATGCAGTGAATGCAGCATTATAATTATACACAGATACACAATATACGCCATGCAGTGAATGCAGCATTATAATTATACACAGATATACAATATACACCATGCAGTGAATGCAGCATTATAATTATACACAGATACACAATATACGCCATGCAGTGAATGCAGCACTATAATTATACACAGTTACACAATATACGCCATGCAGTGAATGCAGCACTATAATTACACACAGATATACAATATACGCCATGCAATGAATGCAGCATTATAATTATACACAGATACACAATATACGCCATGCAGTGAATGCAGCATTATAATTATACACAGATATACAATATACGCCATGCAGTGAATGCAGCACTATAATTATACACAGATACACAATATACGCCATGCAGTGAATGCAGCATTATAATTATACACAGATACACAATATACGCCATGCAGTGAATGCAGCATTATAATTATACACAGATACAATATACGCCATGCAGTGAATGCAGCACTATAATTATACACAGATACACAATATACGCCATGCAGTGAATGCAGCATTATAATTATACACAGATATACAATATACGCCATGCAGTGAATGCAGCATTATAATTATACACAGATATACAATATACGCCATGCAGTGAATGCAGCATTATAATTATACACAGATATACAATATACGCCATGCAGTGAATGCAACATTATAATTAAACACAGATATACAATATACGCCATGCAGTGAATGCAGCACTATAATTATACACAGTTACACAATATACGCCATGCAGTGAATGCAGCATTATAATTATACACAGATACACAATATACGCCATGCAGTGAATGCAGCATTATAATTATATACAGATATACAATATACGCCATGCAGTGAATGCAGCATTATAATTATACACAGATATACAATATACGCCATGCAGTGAATGCAGCACTATAATTATACACAGATACACAATATATGCCGTGCATTGAATGCAGCATTATAATTATATACACAGATATACAATATACGCCATGCAGTGAATGCAGCACTATAATTATACACAGATATACAATATACGCCATGCAATGAATGCAGCATTATAATTATACACAGATACACAATATACGCCATGCAGTGAATGCAGCACTATAATTATACACAGATACACAATATACGCCATGCAGTGAATGCAGCATTATAATTATACACAGATACACAATATACGCCATGCAGTGAATGCAGCATTATAATTATACACAGATACGATATACGCCATGCAGTGAATGCAGCACTATAATTATACACAGATACACAATATACGCCATGCAGTGAATGCAGCATTATAATTATACACAGATACACAATATACGCCATGCAGTGAATGCAGGATTATAATTATACACAGATAGACAATATACGCCATGCAGTGAATGCAGCATTATAATTATACACAGATATACAATATACGCCATGCAGTGAATGCAGCATTATAATTATACACAGATATACAATATACGCCGTGCAGTGAATGCAGCATTATAATTATACACAGATACACAATGTACGCCGTGCAGTGAATGCAGCATTATAATTATACACAGATATACAATATACGCCATGCAGTGAATGCAGCATTATAATTATACACAGATACACAATATACGCCATGCAGTGAATGCAGCATTATAATTATACACAGATACACAATGTACGCCATGCAGTGAAGGCAGCATTATAATTATACACAGATATACAATATACGCCATGCAGTGAATGCAACATTATAATTATACACAGATATACAATATACGCCATGCAGTGAATGCAGCACTATAATTATACACAGAAACACTATATACACCATGCAATGAATGCAGCATTATAATTATACACAGATACACAATATACGCCATGCAGTGAATGCAGCATTATAATTATACACAGATATACAATATACGCCATGCAGTGAATGCAGCACTATAATTATACACAGATACACAATATACGCCATGCAGTGAATGCAGCATTATAATTATACACAGATACACAATATACGCCATGCAGTGAATGCAGCATTATAATTATACACAGATACAATATACGCCATGCAGTGAATGCAGCACTATAATTATACACAGATACACAATATACGCCATGCAGTGAATGCAGCATTATAATTATACACAGATATACAATATACGCCATGCAGTGAATGCAGCATTATAATTATACACAGATATACAATATACGCCATGCAGTGAATGCAACATTATAATTATACACAGATATACAGTATACGCCATGCAGTGAATGCAACATTATAATTATACACAGATATACAATATACGCCATGCAGTGAATGCAGCACTATAAATATACACAGATACACAATATACACCATGCAGTGAATGCAGCATTATAATTATACACAGATACACAATATACGCCATGCAGTGAATGCAGCATTATAATTATACACAGATATACAATATACGCCATGCAGTGAATGCAGCATTATAATTATACACAGATACACAATATACGCCATGCAGTGAATGCAGCACTATAATTATACACAGATACACAATATACGCCATGCAGTGAATGCAGCATTATAATTATACACAGATACATAATATACGCCATGCAGTGAATGCAGCATTATAATTATACACAGATACAATATACGCCATGCAGTGAATGCAGCACTATAATTATACACAGATACACAATATACGCCATGCAGTGAATGCAGCATTATAATTATACACAGATATACAATATACGCCATGCAGTGAATGCAGCACTATAATTATACACAGATACACAATATACGCCATGCATTGAATGCAGCATTATAATTATATACAGATATACAATATACGCCATGCAGTGAATGCAGCACTATAATTATACACAGATATACAATATACGCCATGCAATGAATGCAGCATTATAATTATACACAGATACACAATATACGCCATGCAGTGAATGCAGCATTATAATTATACACAGATATACAATATACGCCATGCAGTGAATGCAGCACTATAATTATACACAGATACACAATATACGCCATGCAGTGAATGCAGCATTATAATTATACACAGATACACAATGTACGCCATGCAGTGAATGCAGCATTATAATTATACACAGATATACAATATACGCCATGCAGTGAATGCAACATTATAATTATACACAGATATACAATATACGCCATGCAGTGAATGCAGCACTATAATTATACACAGATACACAATATACACCATGCAATGAATGCAGCATTATAATTATACACAGATATACAATATACGCCATGCAGTGAATGCAGCACTATAATTATACACAGATACACAATATACGCCATGCAGTGAATGCAGCATTATAATTATACACAGATACACAATATACGCCATGCAGTGAATGCAGCATTATAATTATACACAGATATACAATGTACGCCATGCAGTGAATGCAGCACTATAATTATACACAGATACACAATATACGCCATGCAGTGAATGCAACATTATAATTATACACAGATACAATATACGCCATGCAGTGAATGCAGCACTATAATTATACACAGATATACAATATACGCCATGCAGTGAATGCAGCATTATAATTATACACAGATACACAATATACGCCATGCAGTGAATGCAGCACTATAATTATACACAGATATACAATATACGCCATGCAGTGAATGCATCATTATAATTATACACAGATACACAATATACGCCATGCAGTGAATGCAGCATTATAATTATACACAGATATACAATATACGCCATGCAGTGAATGCAGCATTATAATTATACACAGATACACAATATACGCCATGCAGTGAATGCTGCACTATAATTATACACAGTTACACAATATACGCCATGCAGTGAATGCAGCACTATAATTATACACAGATACACAATATACGCCATGCAGTGAATGCAGCATTATAATTATACACAGATATACAATATACGCCATGCAGTGAATGCAGCATTATAATTATACACAGATATACAATATACGCCATGCAGTGAATGCAGCACTATAATTATACACAGATATACAATATACGCCATGCAATGAATGCAGCATTATAATTATACACAGATACACAATATACGCCATGCAGTGAATGCAGCATTATAATTATACACAGATATACAATATACGCCATGCAGTGAATGCAGCACTATAATTATACACAGATACACAATATACGCCATGCAGTGAATGCAGCATTATAATTATACACAGGTGCAATATACGCCATGCAGTGAATGCAGCACTATAATTATACACAGATACACAATATACGCCATGCAGTGAATGCAGCATTATAATTATACACAGATATACAATATACGCCATGCAGTGAATGCAGCATTATAATTATACACAGATATACAATATACGCCATGCAGTGAATGCAGCATTATAATTATACACAGATATACAATATACGCCATGCAGTGAATGCAACATTATAATTATACACAGATATACAATATACGCCATGCAGTGAATGCAACATTATAATTATACACAGATATACAATATACGCCATGCAGTGAATGCAGCACTATAATTATACACAGATACACAATATACACCATGCAGTGAATGCAGCATTATAATTATACACAGATACACAATATACGCCATGCAGTGAATGCAGCATTATAATTATACACAGATATACAATATACACCATGCAGTGAATGCAGCATTATAATTATACACAGATACACAATATACGCCATGCAGTGAATGCAGCACTATAATTATACACAGTTACACAATATACGCCATGCAGTGAATGCAGCACTATAATTACACACAGATATACAATATACGCCATGCAATGAATGCAGCATTATAATTATACACAGATACACAATATACGCCATGCAGTGAATGCAGCATTATAATTATACACAGATATACAATATACGCCATGCAGTGAATGCAGCACTATAATTATACACAGATACACAATATACGCCATGCAGTGAATGCAGCATTATAATTATACACAGATACACAATATACGCCATGCAGTGAATGCAGCATTATAATTATACACAGATACAATATACGCCATGCAGTGAATGCAGCACTATAATTATACACAGATACACAATATACGCCATGCAGTGAATGCAGCATTATAATTATACACAGATATACAATATACGCCATGCAGTGAATGCAGCATTATAATTATACACAGATATACAATATACGCCATGCAGTGAATGCAGCATTATAATTATACACAGATATACAATATACGCCATGCAGTGAATGCAACATTATAATTATACACAGATATACAATATACGCCATGCAGTGAATGCAGCACTATAATTATACACAGTTACACAATATACGCCATGCAGTGAATGCAGCATTATAATTATACACAGATACACAATATACGCCATGCAGTGAATGCAGCATTATAATTATATACAGATATACAATATACGCCATGCAGTGAATGCAGCATTATAATTATACACAGATATACAATATACGCCATGCAGTGAATGCAGCACTATAATTATACACAGATACACAATATATGCCGTGCATTGAATGCAGCATTATAATTATATACACAGATATACAATATACGCCATGCAGTGAATGCAGCACTATAATTATACACAGATATACAATATACGCCATGCAATGAATGCAGCATTATAATTATACACAGATACACAATATACGCCATGCAGTGAATGCAGCACTATAATTATACACAGATACACAATATACGCCATGCAGTGAATGCAGCACTATAATTATACACAGATACACAATATACACCATGCAATGAATGCAGCATTATAATTATACACAGATATACAATATACGCCATGCAGTGAATGCAGCACTATAATTATACACAGATACACAATATACGCCATGCAGTGAATGCAGCATTATAATTATACACAGATACACAATATACGCCATGCAGTGAATGCAGCATTATAATTATACACAGATATACAATGTACGCCATGCAGTGAATGCAGCACTATAATTATACACAGATACACAATATACGCCATGCAGTGAATGCAGCATTATAATTATACACAGATATACAATATACGCCATGCAGTGAATGCAGCACTATAATTATACACAGATACACAATATACGCCATGCAGTGAATGCAGCATTATAATTATACACAGATACACAATATACGCCATGCAGTGAATGCAGCATTATAATTATACACAGATACAATATACGCCATGCAGTGAATGCAGCACTATAATTATACACAGATACACAATATACGCCATGCAGTGAATGCAGCATTATAATTATACACAGATATACAATATACGCCATGCAGTGAATGCAGCATTATAATTATACACAGATATACAATATACGCCATGCAGTGAATGCAGCATTATAATTATACACAGATATACAATATACGCCATGCAGTGAATGCAACATTATAATTATACACAGATATACAATATACGCCATGCAGTGAATGCAACATTATAATTATACACAGATATACAATATACGCCATGCAGTGAATGCAGCACTATAATTATACACAGATACACAATATACACCATGCAGTGAATGCAGCATTATAATTATACACAGATACACAATATACGCCATGCAGTGAATGCAGCATTATAATTATACACAGATATACAATATACGCCATGCAGTGAATGCAGCATTATAATTATACACAGATACACAATATACGCCATGCAGTGAATGCAGCACTATAATTATACACAGTTACACAATATACGCCATGCAGTGAATGCTGCACTATAATTATACACAGATATACAATATACGCCATGCAATGAATGCAGCATTATAATTATACACAGATACACAATATACGCCATGCAGTGAATGCAGCATTATAATTATACACAGATATACAATATACGCCATGCAGTGAATGCAGCATTATAATTATACACAGATATACAATATACGCCATGCAGTGAATGCAGCACTATAATTATACACAGATATACAATATACGCCATGCAATGAATGCAGCATTATAATTATACACAGATACACAATATACGCCATGCAGTGAATGCAGCATTATAATTATACACAGATATACAATATACGCCATGCAGTGAATGCAGCACTATAATTATACACAGATACACAATATACGCCATGCAGTGAATGCAGCATTATAATTATACACAGATACACAATATACGCCATGCAGTGAATGCAGCATTATAATTATACACAGATACAATATACGCCATGCAGTGAATGCAGCACTATAATTATACACAGATACACAATATACGCCATGCAGTGAATGCAGCATTATAATTATACACAGATATACAATATACGCCATGCAGTGAATGCAGCATTATAATTATACACAGATATACAATATACGCCATGCAGTGAATGCAGCATTATAATTATACACAGATATACAATATACGCCATGCAGTGAATGCAACATTATAATTATACACAGATATACAATATACGCCATGCAGTGAATGCAACATTATAATTATACACAGATATACAATATACGCCATGCAGTGAATGCAGCACTATAATTATACACAGATACACAATATACACCATGCAGTGAATGCAGCATTATAATTATACACAGATACACAATATACGCCATGCAGTGAATGCAGCATTATAATTATTCACAGATATACAATATACGCCATGCAGTGAATGCAGCATTATAATTATACACAGATACACAATATACGCCATGCAGTGAATGCAGCACTATAATTATACACAGTTACACAATATACGCCATGCAGTGAATGCAGCACTATAATTATACACAGATATACAATATACGCCATGCAATGAATGCAGCATTATAATTATACACAGATACACAATATACGCCATGCAGTGAATGCAGCATTATAATTATACACAGATATACAATATACACCATGCAGTGAATGCAGCACTATAATTATACACAGATACACAATATACGCCATGCAGTGAATGCAGCATTATAATTATACACAGATACACAATATACGCCATGCAGTGAATGCAGCATTATAATTATACACAGATACAATATACGCCATGCAGTGAATGCAGCACTATAATTATACACAGATACACAATATACGCCATGCAGTGAATGCAGCATTATAATTATACACAGATATACAATATACGCCATGCAGTGAATGCAGCATTATAATTATACACAGATATACAATATACGCCATGCAGTGAATGCAGCATTATAATTATACACAGATATACAATATACGCCATGCAGTGAATGCAACATTATAATTATACACAGATATACAATATACGCCATGCAGTGAATGCAACATTATAATTATACACAGATATACAATATACGCCATTCAGTGAATGCAGCACTATAATTATACACAGTTACACAATATACGCCATGCAGTGAATGCAGCATTATAATTATACACAGATACACAATATACGCCATGCAGTGAATGCAGCATTATAATTATATACAGATATACAATATACGCCATGCAGTGAATGCAGCATTATAATTATACACAGATATACAATATACGCCATGCAGTGAATGCAGCACTATAATTATACACAGATACACAATATACGCCATGCATTGAATGCAGCATTATAATTATATACACAGATATACAATATACGCCATGCAGTGAATGCAGCACTATAATTATACACAGATATACAATATACGCCATGCAATGAATGCAGCATTATAATTATACACAGATACACAATATACGCCATGCAGTGAATGCAGCACTATAATTATACACAGTTACACAATATACGCCATGCAGTGAATGCAGCACTATAATTATACACAGATATACAATATACGCCATGCAATGAATGCAGCATTATAATTATACACAGATACACAATATACGCCATGCAGTGAATGCAGCATTATAATTATACACAGATATACAATATACACCATGCAGTGAATGCAGCACTATAATTATACACAGATACACAATATACGCCATGCAGTGAATGCAGCATTATAATTATACACAGATACACAATATACGCCATGCAGTGAATGCAGCATTATAATTATACACAGATACAATATACGCCATGCAGTGAATGCAGCACTATAATTATACACAGATACACAATATACGCCATGCAGTGAATGCAGCATTATAATTATACACAGATATACAATATACGCCATGCAGTGAATGCAGCATTATAATTATACACAGCTATACAATATACGCCATGCAGTGAATGCAGCATTATAATTATACACAGATATACAATATACGCCATGCAGTGAATGCAACATTATAATTATACACAGATATACAATATACGCCATGCAGTGAATGCAACATTATAATTATACACAGATATACAATATACGCCATGCAGTGAATGCAGCACTATAATTATACACAGTTACACAATATACGCCATGCAGTGAATGCAGCATTATAATTATACACAGATACACAATATACGCCATGCAGTGAATGCAGCATTATAATTATATACAGATATACAATATACGCCATGCAGTGAATGCAGCATTATAATTATACACAGATATACAATATACGCCATGCAGTGAATGCAGCACTATAATTATACACAGATACACAATATACGCCATGCATTGAATGCAGCATTATAATTATATACACAGATATACAATATATACGCCATGCAGTGAATGCAGCACTATAATTATACACAGATATACAATATACGCCATGCAGTGAATGCAGCACTATAATTATACACAGATACACAATATACGCCATGCAGTGAATGCAGCATTATAATTATACACAGATACACAATATACGCCATGCAGTGAATGCAGCATTATAATTATACACAGATATACAATATACGCCATGCAGTGAATGCAGCACTATAATTATACACAGATACACAATATACGCCATACAGTGAATGCAGCATTATAATTATACACAGATACACAATATACGCCATGCAGTGAATGCAGCATTATAATTATACACAGATATACAATGTACGCCATGCAGTGAATGCAGCATTATAATTATACACAGATATACAATATACGCCATGCAGTGAATGCAGCATTATAATTATACACAGATACACAATATACGCCATGCAGTGAATGCAGCACTATAATTATACACAGGTACACAATATACGCCATGCAGTGAATGCAGCACTATAATTATACACAGATACACAATATACGCCATGCAGTGAATGCAGCATTATAATTATACACAGATATACAATATACGCCATGCAGTGAATGCAGCATTATAATTATACACAGATATACAATATACGCCATGCAGTGAATGCAGCACTATAATTATACACAGATATACAATATACGCCATGCAATGAATGCAGCATTATAATTATACACAGATACACAATATACGCCATGCAGTGAATGCAGCATTATAATTATACACAGATATACAATATACGCCATGCAGTGAATGCAGCACTATAATTATACACAGATACACAATATACGCCATGCAGTGAATGCAGCATTATAATTATACACAGATACACAATATACGCCATGCAGTGAATGCAGCATTATAATTATACACAGATACAATATACGCCATGCAGTGAATGCAGCACTATAATTATACACAGATACACAATATACGCCATGCAGTGAATGCAGCATTATAATTATACACAGATATACAATATACGCCATGCAGTGAATGCAGCATTATAATTATACACAGATATACAATATACGCCATGCAGTGAATGCAGCATTATAATTATACACAGATATACAATATACGCCATGCAGTGAATGCAACATTATAATTATACACAGATATACAATATACGCCATGCAGTGAATGCAACATTATAATTATACACAGATATACAATATACGCCATGCAGTGAATGCAGCACTATAATTATACACAGATACACAATATACACCATGCAGTGAATGCAGCACTATAATTATACACAGATACACAATATACGCCATGCAGTGAATGCAGCATTATAATTATACACAGATACACAATATACGCCATGCAGTGAATGCAGCATTATAATTATACACAGATACAATATACGCCATGCAGTGAATGCAGCACTATAATTATACACAGATACACAATATACGCCATGCAGTGAATGCAGCATTATAATTATACACAGATATACAATATACGCCATGCAGTGAATGCAGCATTATAATTATACACAGATATACAATATACGCCATGCAGTGAATGCAGCATTATAATTATACACAGATATACAATATACGCCATGCAGTGAATGCAACATTATAATTATACACAGATATACAATATACGCCATGCAGTGAATGCAACATTATAATTATACACAGATATACAATATACGCCATTCAGTGAATGCAGCACTATAATTATACACAGTTACACAATATACGCCATGCAGTGAATGCAGCATTATAATTATACACAGATACACAATATACGCCATGCAGTGAATGCAGCATTATAATTATATACAGATATACAATATACGCCATGCAGTGAATGCAGCATTATAATTATACACAGATATACAATATACGCCATGCAGTGAATGCAGCACTATAATTATACACAGATACACAATATACGCCATGCATTGAATGCAGCATTATAATTATATACACAGATATACAATATACGCCATGCAGTGAATGCAGCACTATAATTATACACAGATATACAATATACGCCATGCAATGAATGCAGCATTATAATTATACACAGATACACAATATACGCCATGCAGTGAATGCAGCACTATAATTATACACAGTTACACAATATACGCCATGCAGTGAATGCAGCACTATAATTATACACAGATATACAATATACGCCATGCAATGAATGCAGCATTATAATTATACACAGATACACAATATACGCCATGCAGTGAATGCAGCATTATAATTATACACAGATATACAATATACACCATGCAGTGAATGCAGCACTATAATTATACACAGATACACAATATACGCCATGCAGTGAATGCAGCATTATAATTATACACAGATACACAATATACGCCATGCAGTGAATGCAGCATTATAATTATACACAGATACAATATACGCCATGCAGTGAATGCAGCACTATAATTATACACAGATACACAATATACGCCATGCAGTGAATGCAGCATTATAATTATACACAGATATACAATATACGCCATGCAGTGAATGCAGCATTATAATTATACACAGCTATACAATATACGCCATGCAGTGAATGCAGCATTATAATTATACACAGATATACAATATACGCCATGCAGTGAATGCAACATTATAATTATACACAGATATACAATATACGCCATGCAGTGAATGCAACATTATAATTATACACAGATATACAATATACGCCATGCAGTGAATGCAGCACTATAATTATACACAGTTACACAATATACGCCATGCAGTGAATGCAGCATTATAATTATACACAGATACACAATATACGCCATGCAGTGAATGCAGCATTATAATTATATACAGATATACAATATACGCCATGCAGTGAATGCAGCATTATAATTATACACAGATATACAATATACGCCATGCAGTGAATGCAGCACTATAATTATACACAGATACACAATATACGCCATGCATTGAATGCAGCATTATAATTATATACACAGATATACAATATACGCCATGCAGTGAATGCAGCACTATAATTATACACAGATATACAATATACGCCATGCAGTGAATGCAGCACTATAATTATACACAGATACACAATATACGCCATGCAGTGAATGCAGCATTATAATTATACACAGATACACAATATACGCCATGCAGTGAATGCAGCATTATAATTATACACAGATATACAATATACGCCATGCAGTGAATGCAGCACTATAATTATACACAGATACACAATATACGCCATACAGTGAATGCAGCATTATAATTATACACAGATACACAATATACGCCATGCAGTGAATGCAGCATTATAATTATACACAGATATACAATGTACGCCATGCAGTGAATGCAGCATTATAATTATACACAGATATACAATATACGCCATGCAGTGAATGCAGCATTATAATTATACACAGATACACAATATACGCCATGCAGTGAATGCAGCACTATAATTATACACAGGTACACAATATACGCCATGCAGTGAATGCAGCACTATAATTATACACAGATACACAATATACGCCATGCAGTGAATGCAGCATTATAATTATACACAGATATACAATATACGCCATGCAGTGAATGCAGCACTATAATTATACACAGATATACAATATACGCCATGCAATGAATGCAGCATTATAATTATACACAGATACACAATATATACAATATACGCCATGCAGTGAATGCAGCACTATAATTATACACAGATATACAATATACGCCATGCAGTGAATGCAGCACTATAATTATACACAGATACACAATATACGCCATGCAGTGAATGCAACATTATAATTATACACAGATACACAATATACACCATGCAATGAATGCAGCATTATAATTATACACAGATATACAATATACGCCATGCAGTGAATGCAGCACTATAATTATACACAGATACACAATATACGCCATGCAGTGAATGCAGCATTATAATTATACACAGATACACAATATACGCCATGCAGTGAATGCAGCATTATAATTATACACAGATATACAATATACGCCATGCAGTGAATGCAGCACTATAATTATACACAGATACACAATATGCGCCATGCAGTGAATGCAGCATTATAATTATACACAGATACACAATATACGCCATGCAGTGAATGCAGCATTATAATTATACACAGATATACAATGTACGCCATGCAGTGAATGCAGCATTATAATTATACACAGATATACAATATACGCCATGCAGTGAATGCAGCATTATAATTATACACAGATACACAATATACGCCATGCAGTGAATGCAGCACTATAATTATACACAGGTACACAATATACGCCATGCAGTGAATGCAGCACTATAATTATACACAGATACACAATATACGCCATGCAGTGAATGCAGCATTATAATTATACACAGATATACAATATACGCCATGCAGTGAATGCAGCACTATAATTATACACAGATATACAATATACGCCATGCAGTGAATGCAGCATTATAATTATACACAGATACACAATATACGCCATGCAGTGAATGCAGCATTATAATTATACACAGATATACAATATACGCCATGCAGTGAATGCAGCACTATAATTATACACAGATACACAATATACGCCATGCAGTGAATGCAGCATTATAATTATACACAGATACACAATATACGCCATGCAGTGAATGCAGCATTATAATTATACACAGATACAATATACGCCATGCAGTGAATGCAGCACTATAATTATACACAGATATACAATATACGCCATGCAGTGAATGCAGCATTATAATTATACACAGATATACAATATACGCCATGCAGTGAATGCAGCATTATAATTATACACAGATATACAATATACGCCATGCAGTGAATGCAGCATTATAATTATACACAGATATACAATATACGCCATGCAGTGAATGCAACATTATAATTATACACAGATATACAATATACGCCATGCAGTGAATGCAACATTATAATTATACACAGATATACAATATACGCCATGCAGTGAATGCAGCACTATAATTATACACAGATACACAATATACACCATGCAGTGAATGCAGCATTATAATTATACACAGATACACAATATACGCCATGCAGTGAATGCAGCATTATAATTATATACAGATATACAATATACGCCATGCAGTGAATGCAGCATTATAATTATACACAGATATACAATATACGCCATGCAGTGAATGCAGCACTATAATTATACACAGATACACAATATACGCCATGCATTGAATGCAGCATTATAATTATATACACAGATATACAATATACGCCATGCAGTGAATGCAGCACTATAATTATACACAGATATACAATATACGCCATGCAGTGAATGCAGCACTATAATTATACACAGATACACAATATACGCCATGCAGTGAATGCAGCATTATAATTATACACAGATACACAATATACGCCATGCAGTGAATGCAGCATTATAATTATACACAGATATACAATATACGCCATGCAGTGAATGCAGCACTATAATTATACACAGATACACAATATACGCCATACAGTGAATGCAGCATTATAATTATACACAGATACACAATATACGCCATGCAGTGAATGCAGCATTATAATTATACACAGATATACAATGTACGCCATGCAGTGAATGCAGCATTATAATTATACACAGATATACAATATACGCCATGCAGTGAATGCAGCATTATAATTATACACAGATACACAATATACGCCATGCAGTGAATGCAGCACTATAATTATACACAGGTACACAATATACGCCATGCAGTGAATGCAGCACTATAATTATACACAGATACACAATATACGCCATGCAGTGAATGCAGCATTATAATTATACACAGATATACAATATACGCCATGCAGTGAATGCAGCACTATAATTATACACAGATATACAATATACGCCATGCAATGAATGCAGCATTATAATTATACACAGATACACAATATATACAATATACGCCATGCAGTGAATGCAGCACTATAATTATACACAGATATACAATATACGCCATGCAGTGAATGCAGCACTATAATTATACACAGATACACAATATACGCCATGCAGTGAATGCAACATTATAATTATACACAGATACACAATATACACCATGCAATGAATGCAGCATTATAATTATACACAGATATACAATATACGCCATGCAGTGAATGCAGCACTATAATTATACACAGATACACAATATACGCCATGCAGTGAATGCAGCATTATAATTATACACAGATACACAATATACGCCATGCAGTGAATGCAGCATTATAATTATACACAGATATACAATATACGCCATGCAGTGAATGCAGCACTATAATTATACACAGATACACAATATGCGCCATGCAGTGAATGCAGCATTATAATTATACACAGATACACAATATACGCCATGCAGTGAATGCAGCATTATAATTATACACAGATATACAATGTACGCCATGCAGTGAATGCAGCATTATAATTATACACAGATATACAATATACGCCATGCAGTGAATGCAGCATTATAATTATACACAGATACACAATATACGCCATGCAGTGAATGCAGCACTATAATTATACACAGGTACACAATATACGCCATGCAGTGAATGCAGCACTATAATTATACACAGATACACAATATACGCCATGCAGTGAATGCAGCATTATAATTATACACAGATATACAATATACGCCATGCAGTGAATGCAGCATTATAATTATACACAGATATACAATATACGCCATGCAGTGAATGCAGCACTATAATTATACACAGATATACAATATACGCCATGCAGTGAATGCAGCATTATAATTATACACAGATACACAATATACGCCATGCAGTGAATGCAGCATTATAATTATACACAGATATACAATATACGCCATGCAGTGAATGCAGCACTATAATTATACACAGATACACAATATACGCCATGCAGTGAATGCAGCATTATAATTATACACAGATACACAATATACGCCATGCAGTGAATGCAGCATTATAATTATACACAGATACAATATACGCCATGCAGTGAATGCAGCACTATAATTATACACAGATACACAATATACGCCATGCAGTGAATGCAGCATTATAATTATACACAGATATACAATATACGCCATGCAGTGAATGCAGCATTATAATTATACACAGATATACAATATACGCCATGCAGTGAATGCAGCATTATAATTATACACAGATATACAATATACGCCATGCAGTGAATGCAACATTATAATTATACACAGATATACAATATACGCCATGCAGTGAATGCAACATTATAATTATACACAGATATACAATATACGCCATGCAGTGAATGCAGCACTATAATTATACACAGATACACAATATACACCATGCAGTGAATGCAGCATTATAATTATACACAGATACACAATATACGCCATGCAGTGAATGCAGCATTATAATTATACACAGATATACAATATACGCCATGCAGTGAATGCAGCATTATAATTATACACAGATACACAATATACGCCATGCAGTGAATGCAGCACTATAATTATACACAGTTACACAATATACGCCATGCAGTGAATGCAGCACTATAATTATACACAGATATACAATATACGCCATGCAATGAATGCAGCATTATAATTATACACAGATACACAATATACGCCATGCAGTGAATGCAGCATTATAATTATACACAGATATACAATATACACCATGCAGTGAATGCAGCACTATAATTATACACAGATACACAATATACGCCATGCAGTGAATGCAGCATTATAATTATACACAGATACACAATATACGCCATGCAGTGAATGCAGCATTATAATTATACACAGATACAATATACGCCATGCAGTGAATGCAGCACTATAATTATACACAGATACACAATATACGCCATGCAGTGAATGCAGCATTATAATTATACACAGATATACAATATACGCCATGCAGTGAATGCAGCATTATAATTATACACAGATATACAATATACGCCATGCAGTGAATGCAGCATTATAATTATACACAGATTTACAATATACGCCATGCAGTGAATGCAACATTATAATTATACACAGATATACAATATACGCCATGCAGTGAATGCAACATTATAATTATACACAGATATACAATATACGCCATTCAGTGAATGCAGCACTATAATTATACACAGTTACACAATATACGCCATGCAGTGAATGCAGCATTATAATTATACACAGATACACAATATACGCCATGCAGTGAATGCAGCATTATAATTATATACAGATATACAATATACGCCATGCAGTGAATGCAGCATTATAATTATACACAGATATACAATATACGCCATGCAGTGAATGCAGCACTATAATTATACACAGATACACAATATACGCCATGCATTGAATGCAGCATTATAATTATATACACAGATATACAATATACGCCATGCAGTGAATGCAGCACTATAATTATACACAGATATACAATATACGCCATGCAATGAATGCAGCATTATAATTATACACAGATACACAATATACGCCATGCAGTGAATGCAGCACTATAATTATACACAGTTACACAATATACGCCATGCAGTGAATGCAGCACTATAATTATACACAGATATACAATATACGCCATGCAATGAATGCAGCATTATAATTATACACAGATACACAATATACGCCATGCAGTGAATGCAGCATTATAATTATACACAGATATACAATATACACCATGCAGTGAATGCAGCACTATAATTATACACAGATACACAATATACGCCATGCAGTGAATGCAGCATTATAATTATACACAGATACACAATATACGCCATGCAGTGAATGCAGCATTATAATTATACACAGATACAATATACGCCATGCAGTGAATGCAGCACTATAATTATACACAGATACACAATATACGCCATGCAGTGAATGCAGCATTATAATTATACACAGATATACAATATACGCCATGCAGTGAATGCAGCATTATAATTATACACAGCTATACAATATACGCCATGCAGTGAATGCAGCATTATAATTATACACAGATATACAATATACGCCATGCAGTGAATGCAACATTATAATTATACACAGATATACAATATACGCCATGCAGTGAATGCAACATTATAATTATACACAGATATACAATATACGCCATGCAGTGAATGCAGCACTATAATTATACACAGTTACACAATATACGCCATGCAGTGAATGCAGCATTATAATTATACACAGATACACAATATACGCCATGCAGTGAATGCAGCATTATAATTATATACAGATATACAATATACGCCATGCAGTGAATGCAGCATTATAATTATACACAGATATACAATATACGCCATGCAGTGAATGCAGCACTATAATTATACACAGATACACAATATACGCCATGCATTGAATGCAGCATTATAATTATATACACAGATATACAATATACGCCATGCAGTGAATGCAGCACTATAATTATACACAGATATACAATATACGCCATGCAGTGAATGCAGCACTATAATTATACACAGATACACAATATACGCCATGCAGTGAATGCAGCATTATAATTATACACAGATACACAATATACGCCATGCAGTGAATGCAGCATTATAATTATACACAGATATACAATATACGCCATGCAGTGAATGCAGCACTATAATTATACACAGATACACAATATACGCCATACAGTGAATGCAGCATTATAATTATACACAGATACACAATATACGCCATGCAGTGAATGCAGCATTATAATTATACACAGATATACAATGTACGCCATGCAGTGAATGCAGCATTATAATTATACACAGATATACAATATACGCCATGCAGTGAATGCAGCATTATAATTATACACAGATACACAATATACGCCATGCAGTGAATGCAGCACTATAATTATACACAGGTACACAATATACGCCATGCAGTGAATGCAGCACTATAATTATACACAGATACACAATATACGCCATGCAGTGAATGCAGCATTATAATTATACACAGATATACAATATACGCCATGCAGTGAATGCAGCATTATAATTATACACAGATATACAATATACGCCATGCAGTGAATGCAGCACTATAATTATACACAGATATACAATATACGCCATGCAATGAATGCAGCATTATAATTATACACAGATACACAATATACGCCATGCAGTGAATGCAGCATTATAATTATACACAGATATACAATATACGCCATGCAGTGAATGCAGCACTATAATTATACACAGATACACAATATACGCCATGCAGTGAATGCAGCATTATAATTATACACAGATACACAATATACGCCATGCAGTGAATGCAGCATTATAATTATACACAGATACAATATACGCCATGCAGTGAATGCAGCACTATAATTATACACAGATACACAATATACGCCATGCAGTGAATGCAGCATTATAATTATACACAGATATACAATATACGCCATGCAGTGAATGCAGCATTATAATTATACACAGATATACAATATACGCCATGCAGTGAATGCAGCATTATAATTATACACAGATATACAATATACGCCATGCAGTGAATGCAACATTATAATTATACACAGATATACAATATACGCCATGCAGTGAATGCAACATTATAATTATACACAGATATACAATATACGCCATGCAGTGAATGCAGCACTATAATTATACACAGATACACAATATACACCATGCAGTGAATGCAGCATTATAATTATACACAGATACACAATATACGCCATGCAGTGAATGCAGCATTATAATTATACACAGATATACAATATACGCCATGCAGTGAATGCAGCATTATAATTATACACAGATACACAATATACGCCATGCAGTGAATGCAGCACTATAATTATACACAGTTACACAATATACGCCATGCAGTGAATGCAGCACTATAATTATACACAGATATACAATATACGCCATGCAATGAATGCAGCATTATAATTATACACAGATACACAATATACGCCATGCAGTGAATGCAGCATTATAATTATACACAGATATACAATATACACCATGCAGTGAATGCAGCACTATAATTATACACAGATACACAATATACGCCATGCAGTGAATGCAGCATTATAATTATACACAGATACACAATATACGCCATGCAGTGAATGCAGCATTATAATTATACACAGATACAATATACGCCATGCAGTGAATGCAGCACTATAATTATACACAGATACACAATATACGCCATGCAGTGAATGCAGCATTATAATTATACACAGATATACAATATACGCCATGCAGTGAATGCAGCATTATAATTATACACAGATATACAATATACGCCATGCAGTGAATGCAGCATTATAATTATACACAGATATACAATATACGCCATGCAGTGAATGCAACATTATAATTATACACAGATATACAATATACGCCATGCAGTGAATGCAACATTATAATTATACACAGATATACAATATACGCCATTCAGTGAATGCAGCACTATAATTATACACAGTTACACAATATACGCCATGCAGTGAATGCAGCATTATAATTATACACAGATACACAATATACGCCATGCAGTGAATGCAGCATTATAATTATATACAGATATACAATATACGCCATGCAGTGAATGCAGCATTATAATTATACACAGATATACAATATACGCCATGCAGTGAATGCAGCACTATAATTATACACAGATACACAATATACGCCATGCATTGAATGCAGCATTATAATTATATACACAGATATACAATATACGCCATGCAGTGAATGCAGCACTATAATTATACACAGATATACAATATACGCCATGCAATGAATGCAGCATTATAATTATACACAGATACACAATATACGCCATGCAGTGAATGCAGCACTATAATTATACACAGTTACACAATATACGCCATGCAGTGAATGCAGCACTATAATTATACACAGATATACAATATACGCCATGCAATGAATGCAGCATTATAATTATACACAGATACACAATATACGCCATGCAGTGAATGCAGCATTATAATTATACACAGATATACAATATACACCATGCAGTGAATGCAGCACTATAATTATACACAGATACACAATATACGCCATGCAGTGAATGCAGCATTATAATTATACACAGATACACAATATACGCCATGCAGTGAATGCAGCATTATAATTATACACAGATACAATATACGCCATGCAGTGAATGCAGCACTATAATTATACACAGATACACAATATACGCCATGCAGTGAATGCAGCATTATAATTATACACAGATATACAATATACGCCATGCAGTGAATGCAGCATTATAATTATACACAGCTATACAATATACGCCATGCAGTGAATGCAGCATTATAATTATACACAGATATACAATATACGCCATGCAGTGAATGCAACATTATAATTATACACAGATATACAATATACGCCATGCAGTGAATGCAACATTATAATTATACACAGATATACAATATACGCCATGCAGTGAATGCAGCACTATAATTATACACAGTTACACAATATACGCCATGCAGTGAATGCAGCATTATAATTATACACAGATACACAATATACGCCATGCAGTGAATGCAGCATTATAATTATATACAGATATACAATATACGCCATGCAGTGAATGCAGCATTATAATTATACACAGATATACAATATACGCCATGCAGTGAATGCAGCACTATAATTATACACAGATACACAATATACGCCATGCATTGAATGCAGCATTATAATTATATACACAGATATACAATATATGCCATGCAGTGAATGCAGCACTATAATTATACACAGATATACAATATACGCCATGCAATGAATGCAGCATTATAATTATACACAGATACACAATATACGCCATGCAGTGAATGCAGCACTATAATTATACACAGATACACAATATACGCCATGCAGTGAATGCAGCATTATAATTATACACAGATACACAATATACGCCATGCAGTGAATGCAGCATTATAATTATACACAGATATACAATATACGCCATGCAGTGAATGCAGCACTATAATTATACACTGATACACAATATACACCATGCAGTGAATGCAGCATTATAATTATACACAGATACACAATATACGCCATGCAGTGAATGCAGCATTATAATTATACACAGATATACAATATACGCCATGCAGTGAATGCAGCATTATAATTATACACAGATATACAATATACGCCATGCAGTGAATGCAGCATTATAATTATACACAGATATACAATATACGCCATGCAGTGAATGCAACATTATAATTATACACAGATATACAATATACGCCATGCAGTGAATGCAACATTATAATTATACACAGATATACAATATACGCCATGCAGTGAATGCAGCACTATAATTATACACAGTTACACAATATACGCCATGCAGTGAATGCAGCATTATAATTATACACAGATACACAATATACGCCATGCAGTGAATGCAGCACTATAATTATACACAGATATACAATATACGCCATGCAATGAATGCAGCATTATAATTATACACAGATACACAATATACGCCATGCAGTGAATGCAGCATTATAATTATACACAGATATACAATATACACCATGCAGTGAATGCAGCACTATAATTATACACAGATACACAATATACGCCATGCAGTGAATGCAGCATTATAATTATACACAGATACACAATATACGCCATGCAGTGAATGCAGCATTATAATTATACACAGATACAATATACGCCATGCAGTGAATGCAGCACTATAATTATACACAGATACACAATATACGCCATGCAGTGAATGCAGTATTATAATTATACACAGATATACAATATACGCCATGCAGTGAATGCAGCATTATAATTATACACAGATATACAATATACGCCATGCAGTGAATGCAGCATTATAATTATACACAGATATACAATATACGCCATGCAGTGAATGCAACATTATAATTATACACAGATATACAATATACGCCATGCAGTGAATGCAACATTATAATTATACACAGATATACAATATACGCCATTCAGTGAATGCAGCACTATAATTATACACAGTTACACAATATACGCCATGCAGTGAATGCAGCATTATAATTATACACAGATACACAATATACGCCATGCAGTGAATGCAGCATTATAATTATATACAGATATACAATATACGCCATGCAGTGAATGCAGCATTATAATTATACACAGATATACAATATACGCCATGCAGTGAATGCAGCACTATAATTATACACAGATACACAATATACGCCATGCATTGAATGCAGCATTATAATTATATACACAGATATACAATATACGCCATGCAGTGAATGCAGCACTATAATTATACACAGATATACAATATACGCCATGCAATGAATGCAGCATTATAATTATACACAGATACACAATATACGCCATGCAGTGAATGCAGCACTATAATTATACACAGTTACACAATATACGCCATGCAGTGAATGCAGCACTATAATTATACACAGATATACAATATACGCCATGCAATGAATGCAGCATTATAATTATACACAGATACACAATATACGCCATGCAGTGAATGCAGCATTATAATTATACACAGATATACAATATACACCATGCAGTGAATGCAGCACTATAATTATACACAGATACACAATATACGCCATGCAGTGAATGCAGCATTATAATTATACACAGATACAATATACGCCATGCAGTGAATGCAGCACTATAATTATACACAGATACACAATATACGCCATGCAGTGAATGCAGCATTATAATTATACACAGATATACAATATACGCCATGCAGTGAATGCAGCATTATAATTATACACAGCTATACAATATACGCCATGCAGTGAATGCAGCATTATAATTATACACAGATATACAATATACGCCATGCAGTGAATGCAACATTATAATTATACACAGATATACAATATACGCCATGCAGTGAATGCAACATTATAATTATACACAGATATACAATATACGCCATGCAGTGAATGCAGCACTATAATTATACACAGTTACACAATATACGCCATGCAGTGAATGCAGCATTATAATTATACACAGATACACAATATACGCCATGCAGTGAATGCAGCATTATAATTATATACAGATATACAATATACGCCATGCAGTGAATGCAGCATTATAATTATACACAGATATACAATATACGCCATGCAGTGAATGCAGCACTATAATTATACACAGATACACAATATACGCCATGCATTGAATGCAGCATTATAATTATATACACAGATATACAATATACGCCATGCAGTGAATGCAGCACTATAATTATACACAGATATACAATATACGCCATGCAATGAATGCAGCATTATAATTATACACAGATACACAATATACGCCATGCAGTGAATGCAGCACTATAATTATACACAGATACACAATATACGCCATGCAGTGAATGCAGCATTATAATTATACACAGATACACAATATACGCCATGCAGTGAATGCAGCATTATAATTATACACAGATATACAATATACGCCATGCAGTGAATGCAGCACTATAATTATACACTGATACACAATATACACCATGCAGTGAATGCAGCATTATAATTATACACAGATACACAATATACGCCATGCAGTGAATGCAGCATTATAATTATATACAGATATACAATATACGCCATGCAGTGAATGCAGCATTATAATTATACACAGATACACAATATACGCCATGCAGTGAATGCAGCACTATAATTATACACAGTTACACAATATACGCCATGCAGTGAATGCAGCACTATAATTATACACAGATATACAATATACGCCATGCAATGAATGCAGCATTATAATTATACACAGATACACAATATACGCCATGCAGTGAATGCAGCATTATAATTATACACAGATATACAATATACACCATGCAGTGAATGCAGCACTATAATTATACACAGATACACAATATACGCCATGCAGTGAATGCAGCATTATAATTATACACAGATACACAATATACGCCATGCAGTGAATGCAGCAATATAATTATACACAGATACACAATATACGCCATGCAGTGAATGCAGCATTATAATTATACACAGATACACAATATACGCCATGCAGTGAATGCAGCATTATAATTATATACAGATATACAATATACGCCATGCAGTGAATGCAGCATTATAATTATACACAGATATACAATATACGCCATGCAGTGAATGCAGCATTATAATTATACACAGATACACAATATACGCCATGCAGTGAATGCAGCATTATAATTATACACAGATACAATATACGCCATGCAGTGAATGCAGCACTATAATTATACACAGATACACAATATACGCCATGCAGTGAATGCAGCATTATAATTATACACAGATATACAATATACGCCATGCAGTGAATGCAGCATTATAATTATACACAGATATACAATATACGCCATGCAGTGAATGCAGCATTATAATTATACACAGATATACAATATACGCCATGCAGTGAATGCAACATTATAATTATACACAGATATACAATATACGCCATGCAGTGAATGCAACATTATAATTATACACAGATATACAATATACGCCATGCAGTGAATGCAGCACTATAATTATACACAGATACACAATATACACCATGCAGTGAATGCAGCACTATAATTATACACAGATACACAATATACGCCATGCAGTGAATGCAGCATTATAATTATACACAGATACACAATATACGCCATGCAGTGAATGCAGCATTATAATTATACACAGATACAATATACGCCATGCAGTGAATGCAGCACTATAATTATACACAGATACACAATATACGCCATGCAGTGAATGCAGCATTATAATTATACACAGATATACAATATACGCCATGCAGTGAATGCAGCATTATAATTATACACAGATATACAATATACGCCATGCAGTGAATGCAGCATTATAATTATACACAGATATACAATATACGCCATGCAGTGAATGCAACATTATAATTATACACAGATATACAATATACGCCATGCAGTGAATGCAACATTATAATTATACACAGATATACAATATACGCCATTCAGTGAATGCAGCACTATAATTATACACAGTTACACAATATACGCCATGCAGTGAATGCAGCATTATAATTATACACAGATACACAATATACGCCATGCAGTGAATGCAGCATTATAATTATATACAGATATACAATATACGCCATGCAGTGAATGCAGCATTATAATTATACACAGATATACAATATACGCCATGCAGTGAATGCAGCACTATAATTATACACAGATACACAATATACGCCATGCATTGAATGCAGCATTATAATTATATACACAGATATACAATATACGCCATGCAGTGAATGCAGCACTATAATTATACACAGATATACAATATACGCCATGCAATGAATGCAGCATTATAATTATACACAGATACACAATATACGCCATGCAGTGAATGCAGCACTATAATTATACACAGTTACACAATATACGCCATGCAGTGAATGCAGCACTATAATTATACACAGATATACAATATACGCCATGCAATGAATGCAGCATTATAATTATACACAGATACACAATATACGCCATGCAGTGAATGCAGCATTATAATTATACACAGATATACAATATACACCATGCAGTGAATGCAGCACTATAATTATACACAGATACACAATATACGCCATGCAGTGAATGCAGCATTATAATTATACACAGATACACAATATACGCCATGCAGTGAATGCAGCATTATAATTATACACAGATACAATATACGCCATGCAGTGAATGCAGCACTATAATTATACACAGATACACAATATACGCCATGCAGTGAATGCAGCATTATAATTATACACAGATATACAATATACGCCATGCAGTGAATGCAACATTATAATTATACACAGATATACAATATACGCCATGCAGTGAATGCAACATTATAATTATACACAGATATACAATATACGCCATGCAGTGAATGCAGCACTATAATTATACACAGTTACACAATATACGCCATGCAGTGAATGCAGCATTATAATTATACACAGATACACAATATACGCCATGCAGTGAATGCAGCATTATAATTATATACAGATATACAATATACGCCATGCAGTGAATGCAGCATTATAATTATACACAGATATACAATATACGCCATGCAGTGAATGCAGCACTATAATTATACACAGATACACAATATACGCCATGCATTGAATGCAGCATTATAATTATATACACAGATATACAATATACGCCATGCAGTGAATGCAGCACTATAATTATACACAGATATACAATATACGCCATGCAGTGAATGCAGCACTATAATTATACACAGATACACAATATACGCCATGCAGTGAATGCAGCATTATAATTATACACAGATACACAATATACGCCATGCAGTGAATGCAGCATTATAATTATACACAGATATACAATATACGCCATGCAGTGAATGCAGCACTATAATTATACACAGATACACAATATACGCCATACAGTGAATGCAGCATTATAATTATACACAGATACACAATATACGCCATGCAGTGAATGCAGCATTATAATTATACACAGATATACAATGTACGCCATGCAGTGAATGCAGCATTATAATTATACACAGATATACAATATACGCCATGCAGTGAATGCAGCATTATAATTATACACAGATACACAATATACGCCATGCAGTGAATGCAGCACTATAATTATACACAGGTACACAATATACGCCATGCAGTGAATGCAGCACTATAATTATACACAGATACACAATATACGCCATGCAGTGAATGCAGCATTATAATTATACACAGATATACAATATACGCCATGCAGTGAATGCAGCATTATAATTATACACAGATATACAATATACGCCATGCAGTGAATGCAGCATTATAATTATACACAGATATACAATATACGCCATGCAGTGAATGCAGCACTATAATTATACACAGATATACAATATACGCCATGCAATGAATGCAGCATTATAATTATACACAGATACACAATATACGCCATGCAGTGAATGCAGCATTATAATTATACACAGATATACAATATACGCCATGCAGTGAATGCAGCACTATAATTATACACAGATACACAATATACGCCATGCAGTGAATGCAGCATTATAATTATACACAGATACACAATATACGCCATGCAGTGAATGCAGCATTATAATTATACACAGATACAATATACGCCATGCAGTGAATGCAGCACTATAATTATACACAGATACACAATATACGCCATGCAGTGAATGCAGCATTATAATTATACACAGATATACAATATACGCCATGCAGTGAATGCAGCATTATAATTATACACAGATATACAATATACGCCATGCAGTGAATGCAGCATTATAATTATACACAGATATACAATATACGCCATGCAGTGAATGCAACATTATAATTATACACAGATATACAATATACGCCATGCAGTGAATGCAACATTATAATTATACACAGATATACAATATACGCCATGCAGTGAATGCAGCACTATAATTATACACAGATACACAATATACACCATGCAGTGAATGCAGCATTATAATTATACACAGATACACAATATACGCCATGCAGTGAATGCAGCATTATAATTATACACAGATATACAATATACGCCATGCAGTGAATGCAGCATTATAATTATACACAGATACACAATATACGCCATGCAGTGAATGCAGCACTATAATTATACACAGTTACACAATATACGCCATGCAGTGAATGCAGCACTATAATTATACACAGATATACAATATACGCCATGCAATGAATGCAGCATTATAATTATACACAGATACACAATATACGCCATGCAGTGAATGCAGCATTATAATTATACACAGATATACAATATACACCATGCAGTGAATGCAGCACTATAATTATACACAGATACACAATATACGCCATGCAGTGAATGCAGCATTATAATTATACACAGATACACAATATACGCCATGCAGTGAATGCAGCATTATAATTATACACAGATACAATATACGCCATGCAGTGAATGCAGCACTATAATTATACACAGATACACAATATACGCCATGCAGTGAATGCAGCATTATAATTATACACAGATATACAATATACGCCATGCAGTGAATGCAGCATTATAATTATACACAGATATACAATATACGCCATTCAGTGAATGCAGCACTATAATTATACACAGTTACACAATATACGCCATGCAGTGAATGCAGCATTATAATTATACACAGATACACAATATACGCCATGCAGTGAATGCAGCATTATAATTATATACAGATATACAATATACGCCATGCAGTGAATGCAGCATTATAATTATACACAGATATACAATATACGCCATGCAGTGAATGCAGCACTATAATTATACACAGATACACAATATACGCCATGCATTGAATGCAGCATTATAATTATATACACAGATATACAATATACGCCATGCAGTGAATGCAGCACTATAATTATACACAGATATACAATATACGCCATGCAATGAATGCAGCATTATAATTATACACAGATACACAATATACGCCATGCAGTGAATGCAGCACTATAATTATACACAGTTACACAATATACGCCATGCAGTGAATGCAGCACTATAATTATACACAGATATACAATATACGCCATGCAATGAATGCAGCATTATAATTATACACAGATACACAATATACGCCATGCAGTGAATGCAGCATTATAATTATACACAGATATACAATATACACCATGCAGTGAATGCAGCACTATAATTATACACAGATACACAATATACGCCATGCAGTGAATGCAGCATTATAATTATACACAGATACACAATATACGCCATGCAGTGAATGCAGCATTATAATTATACACAGATACAATATACGCCATGCAGTGAATGCAGCACTATAATTATACACAGATACACAATATACGCCATGCAGTGAATGCAGCATTATAATTATACACAGATATACAATATACGCCATGCAGTGAATGCAGCATTATAATTATACACAGCTATACAATATACGCCATGCAGTGAATGCAGCATTATAATTATACACAGATATACAATATACGCCATGCAGTGAATGCAACATTATAATTATACACAGATATACAATATACGCCATGCAGTGAATGCAACATTATAATGATACACAGATATACAATATACGCCATGCAGTGAATGCAGCACTATAATTATACACAGTTACACAATATACGCCATGCAGTGAATGCAGCATTATAATTATACACAGATACACAATATACGCCATGCAGTGAATGCAGCATTATAATTATATACAGATATACAATATACGCCATGCAGTGAATGCAGCATTATAATTATACACAGATATACAATATACGCCATGCAGTGAATGCAGCACTATAATTATACACAGATACACAATATACGCCATGCATTGAATGCAGCATTATAATTATATACACAGATATACAATATATGCCATGCAGTGAATGCAGCACTATAATTATACACAGATATACAATATACGCCATGCAATGAATGCAGCATTATAATTATACACAGATACACAATATACGCCATGCAGTGAATGCAGCACTATAATTATACACAGATACACAATATACGCCATGCAGTGAATGCAGCATTATAATTATACACAGATACACAATATACGCCATGCAGTGAATGCAGCATTATAATTATACACAGATATACAATATACGCCATGCAGTGAATGCAGCACTATAATTATACACTGATACACAATATACACCATGCAGTGAATGCAGCATTATAATTATACACAGATACACAATATACGCCATGCAGTGAATGCAGCATTATAATTATATACAGATATACAATATACGCCATGCAGTGAATGCAGCATTATAATTATACACAGATACACAATATACGCCATGCAGTGAATGCAGCACTATAATTATACACAGTTACACAATATACGCCATGCAGTGAATGCAGCACTATAATTATACACAGATATACAATATACGCCATGCAATGAATGCAGCATTATAATTATACACAGATACACAATATACGCCATGCAGTGAATGCAGCATTATAATTATACACAGATATACAATATACACCATGCAGTGAATGCAGCACTATAATTATACACAGATACACAATATACGCCATGCAGTGAATGCAGCATTATAATTATACACAGATACACAATATACGCCATGCAGTGAATGCAGCATTATAATTATACACAGATACAATATACGCCATGCAGTGAATGCAGCACTATAATTATACACAGATACACAATATACGCCATGCAGTGAATGCAGCATTATAATTATACACAGATATACAATATACGCCATGCAGTGAATGCAGCATTATAATTATACACAGATATACAATATACGCCATGCAGTGAATGCAGCATTATAATTATACACAGATATTCAATATACGCCATGCAGTGAATGCAACATTATAATTATACACAGATATACAATATACGCCATGCAGTGAATGCAACATTATAATTATACACAGATATACAATATACGCCATGCAGTGAATGCAGCACTATAATTATACACAGTTACACAATATACGCCATGCAGTGAATGCAGCATTATAATTATACACAGATACACAATATACGCCATGCAGTGAATGCAGCACTATAATTATACACAGATATACAATATACGCCATGCAATGAATGCAGCATTATAATTATACACAGATACACAATATACGCCATGCAGTGAATGCAGCATTATAATTATACACAGATATACAATATACACCATGCAGTGAATGCAGCACTATAATTATACACAGATACACAATATACGCCATGCAGTGAATGCAGCATTATAATTATACACAGATACACAATATACGCCATGCAGTGAATGCAGCATTATAATTATACACAGATACAATATACGCCATGCAGTGAATGCAGCACTATAATTATACACAGATACACAATATACGCCATGCAGTGAATGCAGCATTATAATTATACACAGATATACAATATACGCCATGCAGTGAATGCAGCATTATAATTATACACAGCTATACAATATACGCCATGCAGTGAATGCAGCATTATAATTATACACAGATATACAATATACGCCATGCAGTGAATGCAACATTATAATTATACACAGATATACAATATACGCCATGCAGTGAATGCAACATTATAATTATACACAGATATACAATATACGCCATGCAGTGAATGCAGCACTATAATTATACACAGTTACACAATATACGCCATGCAGTGAATGCAGCATTATAATTATACACAGATACACAATATACGCCATGCAGTGAATGCAGCATTATAATTATATACAGATATACAATATACGCCATGCAGTGAATGCAGCATTATAATTATACACAGATATACAATATACGCCATGCAGTGAATGCAGCACTATAATTATACACAGATACACAATATACGCCATGCATTGAATGCAGCATTATAATTATATACACAGATATACAATATACGCCATGCAGTGAATGCAGCACTATAATTATACACAGATATACAATATACGCCATGCAATGAATGCAGCATTATAATTATACACAGATACACAATATACGCCATGCAGTGAATGCAGCACTATAATTATACACAGATACACAATATACGCCATGCAGTGAATGCAGCATTATAATTATACACAGATACACAATATACGCCATGCAGTGAATGCAGCATTATAATTATACACAGATATACAATATACGCCATGCAGTGAATGCAGCACTATAATTATACACTGATACACAATATACACCATGCAGTGAATGCAGCATTATAATTATACACAGATACACAATATACTCCATGCAGTGAATGCAGCATTATAATTATATACAGATATACAATATACGCCATGCAGTGAATGCAGCATTATAATTATACACAGATACACAATATACGCCATGCAGTGAATGCAGCACTATAATTATACACAGTTACACAATATACGCCATGCAGTGAATGCAGCACTATAATTATACACAGATATACAATATACGCCATGCAATGAATGCAGCATTATAATTATACACAGATACACAATATACGCCATGCAGTGAATGCAGCATTATAATTATACACAGATATACAATATACACCATGCAGTGAATGCAGCACTATAATTATACACAGATACACAATATACGCCATGCAGTGAATGCAGCATTATAATTATACACAGATACACAATATACGCCATGCAGTGAATGCAGCATTATAATTATACACAGATACAATATACGCCATGCAGTGAATGCAGCACTATAATTATACACAGATACACAATATACGCCATGCAGTGAATGCAGCATTATAATTATACACAGATATACAACATACGCCATGCAGTGAATGCAGCATTATAATTATACACAGATATACAATATACGCCATGCAGTGAATGCAGCATTATAATTATACACAGATATACAATATACGCCATGCAGTGAATGCAACATTATAATTATACACAGATATACAATATACGCCATGCAGTGAATGCAACATTATAATTATACACAGATATACAATATACGCCATGCAGTGAATGCAGCACTATAATTATACACAGTTACACAATATACGCCATGCAGTGAATGCAGCATTATAATTATACACAGATACACAATATACGCCATGCAGTGAATGCAGCATTATAATTATATACAGATATACAATATACGCCATGCAGTGAATGCAGCATTATAATTATACACAGATATACAATATACGCCATGCAGTGAATGCAGCACTATAATTATACACAGATACACAATATACGCCATGCATTGAATGCAGCATTATAATTATATACACAGATATACAATATACGCCATGCAGTGAATGCAGCACTATAATTATACACAGATATACAATATACGCCATGCAATGAATGCAGCATTATAATTATACACAGATACACAATATACGCCATGCAGTGAATGCAGCACTATAATTATACACAGTTACACAATATACGCCATGCAGTGAATGCAGCACTATAATTATACACAGATATACAATATACGCCATGCAATGAATGCAGCATTATAATTATACACAGATACACAATATACGCCATGCAGTGAATGCAGCATTATAATTATACACAGATATACAATATACACCATGCAGTGAATGCAGCACTATAATTATACACAGATACACAATATACGCCATGCAGTGAATGCAGCATTATAATTATACACAGATACACAATATACGCCATGCAGTGAATGCAGCATTATAATTATACACAGATACAATATACGCCATGCAGTGAATGCAGCACTATAATTATACACAGATACACAATATACGCCATGCAGTGAATGCAGCATTATAATTATACACAGATATACAATATACGCCATGCAGTGAATGCATCATTATAATTATACACAGATATACAATATACGCCATGCAGTGAATGCAGCATTATAATTATACACAGATATACAATATACGCCATGCAGTGAATGCAACATTATAATTATACACAGATATACAATATACGCCATGCAGTGAATGCAACATTATAATTATACACAGATATACAATATACGCCATGCAGTGAATGCAGCACTATAATTATACACAGTTACACAATATACGCCATGCAGTGAATGCAGCATTATAATTATACACAGATACACAATATACGCCATGCAGTGAATGCAGCATTATAATTATATACAGATATACAATATACGCCATGCAGTGAATGCAGCATTATAATTATACACAGATATACAATATACGCCATGCAGTGAATGCAGCACTATAATTATACACAGATACACAATATACGCCATGCATTGAATGCAGCATTATAATTATATACACAGATATACAATATACGCCATGCAGTGAATGCAGCACTATAATTATACACAGATATACAATATACGCCATGCAATGAATGCAGCATTATAATTATACACAGATACACAATATACGCCATGCAGTGAATGCAGCACTATAATTATACACAGATACACAATATACGCCATGCAGTGAATGCAGCATTATAATTATACACAGATACACAATATACGCCATGCAGTGAATGCAGCATTATAATTATACACAGATATACAATATACGCCATGCAGTGAATGCAGCACTATAATTATACACTGATACACAATATACACCATGCAGTGAATGCAGCATTATAATTATACACAGATACACAATATACGCCATGCAGTGAATGCAGCATTATAATTATACACAGGTATACAATATACGCCATGCAGTGAATGCAGCATTATAATTATACACAGATACACAATATACGCCATGCAGTGAATGCAGCACTATAATTATACACAGTTACACAATATACGCCATGCAGTGAATGCAGCATTATAATTATACACAGATGCACAATATACGCCATGCAGTGAATGCAGCATTATAATTATATACAGATATACAATATACGCCATGCAGTGAATGCAGCATTATAATTATACACAGATATACAATATACGCCATGCAGTGAATGCAGCACTATAATTATACACAGATACACAATATACGCCATGCATTGAATGCAGCATTATAATTATATACAGATATACAATATACGCCATGCAGTGAATGCAGCACTATAATTATACACAGATACACAATATACGCCATGCATTGAATGCAGCATTATAATTATATACAGATATACAATATACGCCATGCAATGAATGCAGCATTATAATTATACACAGATATACAATATACGCCATGCAATGAATGCAGCATTATAATTATACACAGATACACAATATACACCATGCAGTGAATGCAGCATTATAATTATACACAGATACACAATATACGCCATGCAGTGAATGCAGCATTATAATTATATACAGATATACAATATACGCCATGCAGTGAATGCAGCATTATAATTATACACAGATATACAATATACGCCATGCAGTGAATGCAGCACTATAATTATACACAGATACACAATATACGCCATGCATTGAATGCAGCATTATAATTATATACAGATATACAATATACGCCATGCAGTGAATGCAGCACTATAATTATACACAGATATACAATATACGCCATGCAATGAATGCAGCATTATAATTATACACAGATACACAATATACGCCATGCAGTGAATGCAGCATTTTAATTATACACAGATATACAATATACGCCATGCAGTGAATGCAGCACTATAATTATACACAGATACACAATATACGCCATGCAGTGAATGCAGCATTATAATTATACACAGATACACAATGTACGCCATGCAGTGAATGCAGCATTATAATTATACACAGATATACAATATACGCCATGCAGTGAATGCAACATTATAATTATACACAGATATACAATATACGCCATGCAGTGAATGCAGCACTATAATTATACACAGATACACAATATACACCATGCAATGAATGCAGCATTATAATTATACACAGATATACAATATACGCCATGCAGTGAATGCAGCACTATAATTATACACAGATACACAATATACGCCATGCAGTGAATGCAGGATTATAATTATACACAGATACACAATATACGCCATGCAGTGAATGCAACATTATAATTATACACAGATAGACAATATACGGCATGCAGTGAATGCAGCATTATAATTATACACAGATATACAATATACGCCATGCAGTGAATGCAGCATTATAATTATACACAGATACACAATGTACGCCGTGCAGTGAATGCAGCATTATAATTATACACAGATATACAATATACGCCATGCAGTGAATGCAGCATTATAATTATACACAGATACACAATATACGCCATGCTGTGAATGCAGCATTATAATTATACACAGATACACAATGTACGCCATGCAGTGAATGCAGCATTATAATTATACACAGATATACAATATACGCCATGCAGTGAATGCAACATTATAATTATACACAGATATACAATATACGCCATGCAGTGAATGCAGCACTATAATTATACACAGATACACAATATACACCATGCAATGAATGCAGCATTATAATTATACACAGATATACAATATACGCCATGCAGTGAATGCAGCACTATAATTATACACAGATACACAATATACGCCATGCAGTGAATGCAGCATTATAATTATACACAGATACACAATATACGCCATGCAGTTAATGCAGCACTATAATTATACACAGATATACAATATACGCCATGCAGTGAATGCAGCATTATAATTATACACAGATATTCAATATACGCCATGCAGTGAATGCAGCATTATAATTATACACAGATACACAATATATACAATATACGCCATGCAGTGAATGCAGCACTATAATTATACACAGATATACAATATACGCCATGCAGTGAATGCAGCACTATAATTATACACAGATACACAATATACGCCATGCAGTGAATGCAACATTATAATTATACACAGACACACAATATACGCCATGCAGTGAATGCAACATTATAATTATACACAGATATACAATATACGCCATGCAGTGAATGCAGCATTATAATTATACACAGATACACAATATACGCCATGCAGTGAATGCAACATTATAATTATACACAGATACACAATATACGCCATGCAATGAATGCAGCACTATAATTATACACAGATACACAATATACGCCATGCAGTGAATGCAACATTATAATTATACACAGATACACAATATACGCCATGCAGGGAATGCAGCACTATAATTATACACAGATACACAATATACGCCATGCAGTGAATGCAGCATTATAATTATACACAGATACACAATATACGCCATGCAGTGAATGCAGCATTATAATTATACACAGATACACAATATACGCCATGCAGTGAATGCAGCACTATAATTATACACAGATATATAATATACGCCATGCAGTGAATGCAGCATTATAATTATACACAGATATACAATATACGCCATGCAGTGAATGCAGCATTATAATTATACACAGATACACAATATATACAATATACGCCATGCAGTGAATGCAGCACTATAATTATACACAGATATACAATATACGCCATGCAGTGAATGCAGCATTATAATTATACACAGATACACAATATACGCCATGCAGTGAATGCAGCATTATAATTATACACAGACACACAATATACGCCATGCAGTGAATGCAGCACTATAATTATACACAGATATACAATATACGCCATGCAGTGAATGCAGCATTATAATTATACACAGATACACAATATACGCCATGCAGTGAATGCAGCATTATAATTATACACAGATACACAATATATGCCATGCAGTGAATGCAGCATTATAATTATACACAGATACACAATATACGCCATGCAGTGAATGCAACATTATAATTATACACAGATACACAATATACGCCATGCAGTGAATGCAGCATTATAATTATACACAGATACACAATATACGCCATGCAGTGAATGCAGCATTATAATTATACACAGATACACAATATACGCCATGCAGTGAATGCAGCATTATAATTATATACAGATATACAATATACGCCATGCAGTGAATGCAGCACTATAATTATACACAGATATACAATATACGCCATGCAATGAATGCAGCACTATAATTATACACAGATATACAATATACGCCATGCAGTGAATGCAGCACTATAATTATACACAGATATACAATATACGCCATGCAATGAATGCAGCATTATAATTATACACAGATACACAATATACGCCATGCAGTGAATGCAGCATTTTAATTATACACAGATATACAATATACGCCATGCAGTGAATGCAGCACTATAATTATACACAGATACACAATATACGCCATGCAGTGAATGCAGCATTATAATTATACACAGATACACAATGTACGCCATGCAGTGAATGCAGCATTATAATTATACACAGATATACAATATACGCCATGCAGTGAATGCAACATTATAATTATACACAGATATACAATATACGCCATGCAGTGAATGCAGCACTATAATTATACACAGATACACAATATACACCATGCAATGAATGCAGCATTATAATTATACACAGATATACAATATACGCCATGCAGTGAATGCAGCACTATAATTATACACAGATACACAATATACGCCATGCATTGAATGCAGCATTATAATTATATACACAGATATACAATATACGCCATGCAGTGAATGCAGCACTATAATTATACACAGATATACAATATACGCCATGCAATGAATGCAGCATTATAATTATACACAGATACACAATATACGCCATGCAGTGAATGCAGCACTATAATTATACACAGATACACAATATACGCCATGCAGTGAATGCAGCATTATAATTATACACAGATACACAATATACGCCATGCAGTGAATGCAGCATTATAATTATACACAGATATACAATATACGCCATGCAGTGAATGCAGCACTATAATTATACACTGATACACAATATACACCATGCAGTGAATGCAGCATTATAATTATACACAGATACACAATATACGCCATGCAGTGAATGCAGCATTATAATTATACACAGATATACAATATACGCCATGCAGTGAATGCAGCATTATAATTATACACAGATACACAATATACGCCATGCAGTGAATGCAGCACTATAATTATACACAGTTACACAATATACGCCATGCAGTGAATGCAGCACTATAATTATACACAGTTACACAATATACGCCATGCAGTGAATGCAGCATTATAATTATACACAGATGCACAATATACGCCATGCAGTGAATGCAGCATTATAATTATACACAGATACACAATATACGCCATGCAGTGAATGCAGCATTATAATTATATACAGATATACAATATACGCCATGCAGTGAATGCAGCATTATAATTATACACAGATATACAATATACGCCATGCAGTGAATGCAGCACTATAATTATACACAGATACACAATATACGCCATGCATTGAATGCAGCATTATAATTATATACAGATATACAATATACGCCATGCAGTGAATGCAGCACTATAATTATACACAGATATACAATATACGCCATGCAATGAATGCAGCATTATAATTATACACAGATACACAATATACGCCATGCAGTGAATGCAGCATTTTAATTATACACAGATATACAATATACGCCATGCAGTGAATGCAGCACTATAATTATACACAGATACACAATATACGCCATGCAGTGAATGCAGCATTATAATTATACACAGATACACAATGTACGCCATGCAGTGAATGCAGCATTATAATTATACACAGATATACAATATACGCCATGCAGTGAATGCAACATTATAATTATACACAGATATACAATATACGCCATGCAGTGAATGCAGCACTATAATTATACACAGATACACAATATACACCATGCAATGAATGCAGCATTATAATTATACACAGATATACAATATACGCCATGCAGTGAATGCAGCACTATAATTATACACAGATACACAATATACGCCATGCAGTGAATGCAGGATTATAATTATACACAGATACACAATATACGCCATGCAGTGAATGCAACATTATAATTATACACAGATAGACAATATACGGCATGCAGTGAATGCAGCATTATAATTATACACAGATATACAATATACGCCATGCAGTGAATGCAGCATTATAATTATACACAGATACACAATGTACGCCGTGCAGTGAATGCAGCATTATAATTATACACAGATATACAATATACGCCATGCAGTGAATGCAGCATTATAATTATACACAGATACACAATATACGCCATGCTGTGAATGCAGCATTATAATTATACACAGATACACAATGTACGCCATGCAGTGAATGCAGCATTATAATTATACACAGATATACAATATACGCCATGCAGTGAATGCAACATTATAATTATACACAGATATACAATATACGCCATGCAGTGAATGCAGCACTATAATTATACACAGATACACAATATACACCATGCAATGAATGCAGCATTATAATTATACACAGATATACAATATACGCCATGCAGTGAATGCAGCACTATAATTATACACAGATACACAATATACGCCATGCAGTGAATGCAGCATTATAATTATACACAGATACACAATATACGCCATGCAGTTAATGCAGCACTATAATTATACACAGATATACAATATACGCCATGCAGTGAATGCAGCATTATAATTATACACAGATATTCAATATACGCCATGCAGTGAATGCAGCATTATAATTATACACAGATACACAATATATACAATATACGCCATGCAGTGAATGCAGCACTATAATTATACACAGATATACAATATACGCCATGCAGTGAATGCAGCACTATAATTATACACAGATACACAATATACGCCATGCAGTGAATGCAACATTATAATTATACACAGACACACAATATACGCCATGCAGTGAATGCAACATTATAATTATACACAGATATACAATATACGCCATGCAGTGAATGCAGCATTATAATTATACACAGATACACAATATACGCCATGCAGTGAATGCAACATTATAATTATACACAGATACACAATATACGCCATGCAATGAATGCAGCACTATAATTATACACAGATACACAATATACGCCATGCAGTGAATGCAACATTATAATTATACACAGATACACAATATACGCCATGCAGGGAATGCAGCACTATAATTATACACAGATACACAATATACGCCATGCAGTGAATGCAGCATTATAATTATACACAGATACACAATATACGCCATGCAGTGAATGCAGCATTATAATTATACACAGATACACAATATACGCCATGCAGTGAATGCAGCACTATAATTATACACAGATATATAATATACGCCATGCAGTGAATGCAGCATTATAATTATACACAGATATACAATATACGCCATGCAGTGAATGCAGCATTATAATTATACACAGATACACAATATATACAATATACGCCATGCAGTGAATGCAGCACTATAATTATACACAGATATACAATATACGCCATGCAGTGAATGCAGCATTATAATTATACACAGATACACCATATACGCCATGCAGTGAATGCAGCATTATAATTATACACAGACACACAATATACGCCATGCAGTGAATGCAGCACTATAATTATACACAGATATACAATATACGCCATGCAGTGAATGCAGCATTATAATTATACACAGATACACAATATACGCCATGCAGTGAATGCAGCATTATAATTATACACAGATACACAATATATGCCATGCAGTGAATGCAGCATTATAATTATACACAGATACACAATATACGCCATGCAGTGAATGCAACATTATAATTATACACAGATACACAATATACGCCATGCAGTGAATGCAGCATTATAATTATACACAGATACACAATATACGCCATGCAGTGAATGCAGCATTATAATTATACACAGATACACAATATACGCCATGCAGTGAATGCAGCATTATAATTATATACAGATATACAATATACGCCATGCAGTGAATGCAGCACTATAATTATACACAGATATACAATATACGCCATGCAATGAATGCAGCACTATAATTATACACAGATATACAATATACGCCATGCAGTGAATGCAGCACTATAATTATACACAGATATACAATATACGCCATGCAATGAATGCAGCATTATAATTATACACAGATACACAATATACGCCATGCAGTGAATGCAGCATTTTAATTATACACAGATATACAATATACGCCATGCAGTGAATGCAGCACTATAATTATACACAGATACACAATATACGCCATGCAGTGAATGCAGCATTATAATTATACACAGATACACAATGTACGCCATGCAGTGAATGCAGCATTATAATTATACACAGATATACAATATACGCCATGCAGTGAATGCAACATTATAATTATACACAGATATACAATATACGCCATGCAGTGAATGCAGCACTATAATTATACACAGATACACAATATACACCATGCAATGAATGCAGCATTATAATTATACACAGATATACAATATACGCCATGCAGTGAATGCAGCACTATAATTATACACAGATACACAATATACGCCATGCAGTGAATGCAGGATTATAATTATACACAGATACACAATATACGCCATGCAGTGAATGCAACATTATAATTATACACAGATAGACAATATACGGCATGCAGTGAATGCAGCATTATAATTATACACAGATATACAATATACGCCATGCAGTGAATGCAGCATTATAATTATACACAGATACACAATGTACGCCGTGCAGTGAATGCAGCATTATAATTATACACAGATATACAATATACGCCATGCAGTGAATGCAGCATTATAATTATACACAGATACACAATATACGCCATGCTGTGAATGCAGCATTATAATTATACACAGATACACAATGTACGCCATGCAGTGAATGCAGCATTATAATTATACACAGATATACAATATACGCCATGCAGTGAATGCAACATTATAATTATACACAGATATACAATATACGCCATGCAGTGAATGCAGCACTATAATTATACACAGATACACAATATACACCATGCAATGAATGCAGCATTATAATTATACACAGATATACAATATACGCCATGCAGTGAATGCAGCACTATAATTATACACAGATACACAATATACGCCATGCAGTGAATGCAGCATTATAATTATACACAGATACACAATATACGCCATGCAGTTAATGCAGCACTATAATTATACACAGATACACAATATACGCCATGCAGTGAATGCAGCACTATAATTATACACAGATACACAATATACGCCATGCAGTGAATGCAGCATTATAATTATACACAGATACACAATATACGCCATGCAGTGAATGCAACATTATAATTATACACAGATACACAATATACGCCATGCAGTGAATGCAGCATTATAATTATACACAGATACACAATATACGCCATGCAGTGAATGCAGCATTATAATTATACACAGATATACAATATACGCCATGCAGTGATTGCAACATTATAATTATACACAGATACACAATATACGCCATGCAGTGAATGCAGCATTATAATTATACACAGATACACAATATACGCCATGCAGTGAATGCAGCATTATAATTATACACAGATACACAATATACGCCATGCAGTGAATGCAGTATTATAATTATACACAGATACACAATATATGCCATGCAGTGAATGCAGCATTATAATTATACACAGATATACAATATACACCATGCAGTGAATGCAGCATTAATATTATACACAGATACACAATATACGCCATGCAGTGAATGCAGCACTATAATTATACACAGATACACAATATACGCCATGCAGTGAATGCAGCATTATTATTATACACAGATATACAATATACGCCATGCAGTGAATGCAGCATTATAATTATACACAGTTACACAATATACGCCATGCAGTGAATGCAGCATTATAATTATACACAGATACACAATATACGCCATGCAGTGAATGCAACACTATAATTATACACAGATACACAATATACGCCATGCAGTGAATGCAGCATTATAATTATACACAGATATACAATATACGCCATGCAGTGAATGCAACATTATAATTATACACAGATACACAATATACGCCATGCAATGAATGCAGCATTATAATTATACACAGATATACAATATACGCCATGCAGTGAATGCAGCATTATAATTATACACAGATACACAATATACGCCATGCAGTGAATGCAACACTATAATTATACACAGATACACAATATACGCCATGCAGTGAATGCAGCACTATAATTATACACAGATACACAATATACGCCATGCAGTGAATGCAGCATTATAATTATACACAGATACACAATATACGCCATGCAGTGAATGCAACATTATAATTATACACAGATACACAATATACGCCATGCAATGAATGCAGCATTATAATTATACACAGATATACAATATACGCCATGCAGTGAATGCAGCATTATAATTATACACAGATATACAATATACGCCATGCAGTGAATGCAACACTATAATTATACACAGATACACAATATACGCCATGCAGTGAATGCTGCTGTGGAGGTGGGCACCCCGCGGGTCTGCCTGCTGTGGAGGTGGGCGCCCCGCGGCTCTGCCTGCAGTAGAGGTGGGCACCCCGCGGGTCTGCCTGCTGTGGAGGTGGGCACCCCTCGGGTCTGCCTGCAGTGGAGGTGGGCACCCCGCGGGTCTGCCTGCTGTGGAGGTGGGCACCCCGCGGGTCTGCCTGCTGTGGAGGTGGGCACCCCGCGGGTCTGCCTGCTGTGGAGGTGGGCACCCCGCGGGTCTGCCTGCTGTGGAGGTGGGCACCCCTCGGGTCTGCCTGCTGTGGAGGTGGGCACCCCGCGGGTCTGCCTGCTGTGGAGGTGGGCACCCCGCGGGTCTGCCTGCTGTGGAGGTGGGCACCCCGCGGGTCTGCCTGCTGTGGAGGTGGGCACCCCGCGGGTCTGCCTGCTGTGGAGGTGGGCACCCCGCGGGTCTGCCTGCTGTGGAGGTGGGCACCCCGCGGGTCTGCCTGCAGTGGAGGTGGGCACCCCGCGGGTCTGCCTGCAGTGGAGGTGGGCACCCCGCGGCTCTGCCTGCAGTGGAGGTGGGCACCCCGCGGCTCTGCCTGCAGTGGAGGTGGGCACCCCGCGGGTCTGCCTGCAGTGGAGGTGGGCACCCCGCGGGTCTGCCTGCAGTGGAGGTGGGCACCCCGCGGCTCTGCCTGCAGTGGAGGTGGGCACCCCGCGGGTCTGCCTGCAGTGGAGGTGGGCGCCCCGCGGCTCTGCCTGCAGTGGAGGTGGGCACCCCGCGGCTCTGCCTGCAGTGGAGGTGGGCGCCCCGCGGGTCTGCCTGCTGTGGAGGTGGGCACCCCGCGGCTCTGCCTGCAGTGGAGGTGGGCGCCCCGCGGGTCTGCCTGCAGTGGAGGTGGGCGCCCCGCGGGTCTGCCTGCTGTGGAGGTGGGCACCCCGCGGCTCTGCCTGCAGTGGAGGTGGGCGCCCCGCGGGTCTGCCTGCTGTGGAGGTGGGCATGCCTGCGTACATCCGGAGTGTGCTGGAAGACCTGGGCAGCGGGGCCACAGCTTCTGGGCGAGTCGCCCTGCTCCAGCACCTGGCTGCTCACACACCCATCCGATCGAGGTCCAGATGGTCCTCTGGAAGTCTGAGGTCCCGGGCCAGTCGGGCACCCCGACTCACATATGGCAGCTTCGCCACATTTTGCGAGGCCACGAATGTCATCGATGGGTATCTGGGGTCCTTGGAGAACTATTGTGAACTGCATTACTTACCTGAGGACGACTGGGTCAAATACCTGGTCCCTCCGCTGCATGGCCAAGTAGCCGTGGCACACCGAGAGATGGACCTGGAGGATGCAAAGGACTACCCGGTTATGAAGGAGGTTCTCCTGGCACGTTATGCCATTACCCCAGAGACCTAGCGGCCCAGTTCAGAGCCCAGAACAAGGGTCCCAGGACACGCACCTGAAATGTATGACCCGGCTAGAGCACCAATCTAAGTGATGGATCGCCAGGTGTGAGGTGACAACCTTTAAGACACTCCATGACCTGACCGTCAAAGAGCAGTTCATGCTGAAATGCTTGCCCGAGGTGCGAGAGTGGGTCACCGACCACAAACAGAGGGCAAGGCAAGCGGCTGCCCTGGCAGATTACCTTCGTGGCCAGTTCCCAGTTCTGGAGGTGGCCCCTGGTGTCCCTTAAACCTGCACCGACCGAACCAGTGCGAGCTCTTGGCGGCCAGCCACAGCGCCTTCCAGCACCTGGCTGGCTCCTTCCGAGTTCGTCCATGAACGGCGGTGCAACCAAACAGGGCACATGAAACGCGACTGTCCCGAGCTTCTCCAGCCCCAGGGTGCAGGGGCTGGGCAATGTACCCCGGCAGCCTGGGCCGTCGCCTGGATAGGCAGCCCAGGTGATCCAGCACCCTCACCTACGTTCCCGATTCCAGTCGCAACGACCAACCCCTTTGTTCCAGCCTTAGCAGCACCCCCGGTTGCCACGGCTGGACGTCGTGGGACCAAGTCCGAATCAAGCACCAGTGACCATTGGGACCGGATGACCGCCGGTATGCTGGATTCCGGCACTGCTGTTACTCTGGTTCGGGCCGGAGCACCTTTTACCTGGGGAGGGGGTGACCCTGGCGGATGGGGGCAGCAAATCCTCCAGGTAGCGCGCGTGTTCCTGGACTGGGGCGCGGCAAAGGCATACGTGATGTCATGGCGGGGGGACTCGGGGTCTGCTGCTCAGGGCGGGGGGGGGGACTCGGGGTCTGCTGCTCAGGGCGGGGGAGGGGGGGGGCTCGGGGTCTGCTGCTCAGGGCGGGGGAGGGGGGGGGCTCGGGGTCTGCTGCTCAGGGCGGGGGGGGGGACTCGGGGTTCTGCTGCTCAGGGCGGGGGGGGGGGACTCGGGGTTCTGCTGCTCAGGGCGGGGGGGGCTCGGGGTCTACTGCTCAGGGCGGGGGAGGGGGTGGGGCTCGGGGTCTGCTGCTCAGGGCGGGGGGGGGGACTCGGGGTTCTGCTGCTCAGGGTGGGGGGGGGGCTCGGGGTCTGCTGCTCAGGGCGGGGGGGGCTCGGGGTCTACTGCTCAGGGCGGGGGGGGGGGGGCTCGGGGTCTGCTGCTCAGGGCGGGGGGGGGGGCTCGGGGTCTGCTGCTCAGGGCGGGGGGGGGACTCGGAGTCTGCTGCTCAGGGCGGGGGGGGGGGCTCGGGGTCTACTGCTCAGGGCGGGGGAGGGGGGGGGCTCGGGGTCTGCTGCTCAGGGCGGGGGGGGGGGGACTCGGGGTTCTGCTGCTCAGGGCGGGGGGGGGGACTCGGGGTTCTGCTGCTCAGGGCGGGGGGGGCTCGGGGTCTACTGCTCAGGGCGGGGGAGGGGGTGGGGCTCGGGGTCTGCTGCTCAGGGCGGGGGGGGGGACTCGGGGTTCTGCTGCTCAGGGTGGGGGGGGGGCTCGGGGTCTGCTGCTCAGGGCGGGGGGGGCTCGGGGTCTACTGCTCAGGGCGGGGGGGGGGGCTCGGGGTCTGCTGCTCAGGGCGGGGGGGGGGGACTCGGGGTCTGCTGCTCAGGGCGGGGGGGGCTCGGGGTCTGCTGCTCAGGGCAGGGGGGGCTCGGGGTCTGCTGCTCAGGGCGGGGGAGGGGGGCTCGGGGTCTGCTGCTCAGGGCGGGGGGGGGGACTCGGGGTTCTGCTGCTCAGGGCGGGGGGGGGGCTCGGGGTCTACTGCTCAGGGCGGGGGAGGGGGGGGGCTCGGGGTCTGCTGCTCAGGGCGGGGGGGGGGACTCGGGGTTCTGCTGCTCAGGGTGGGGGGGGGGGCTCGGGGTCTGCTGCTCAGGGCAGGGGGGACTCGGGGTCTGCTGCTCAGGGCGGGGGGGGGCTCGGGGTCTGCTGCTCAGGGCGGGGGGGGGGCTCGGGGTCTGCTGCTCAGGGCGGGGGGGGGGGGGGCTCGGTTTCTGCTGCTCAGGGCGTGGGAGGGGACTCGGGGTTCTGCTGCTCAGGGCGGGGGGGGGGCTCGGGGTCTGCTGCTCAGGGCAGGTGAGACTCGGGGTCTGTTGCTCAGGGCGGGGGGGGGGGGGCTCGGGGTCTGCTGCTCAGGGCGGGGGGGGGGCTCGGGGTCTGCTGCTCAGGGCGGGGGGGGGACTCGGGGTTCTGCTGCTCAGGGCGGGGGGGGGGGTCTCGGGGTCTGCTGCTCAGGGCAGGGGGGGCTCGGGTTCTGCTGCTCAGGGCAGGGGGGGGGGACTCGGGGTCTGCTGCTCAGGGCAGGGGGGGGGGACTCGGGTTCTGCTGCTCAGGGCGGGGGGGGGGGCTCGGGGTCAGCTGCTCAGGGCGGGGGGGGCTCGGGGTCTGTTGCTCAGGGCGGGGGGGGGCTCGGGTTCTGCTGATCAGGGCGGGGGGGGGGCTCGGGGTCTGCTGCTCAGGGCGGGGGGGGACTCTGGGTCTGCTGCTCAGGGCGGGGGGGGGCTCGGGGTCTGCTGCTCAGGGCGGGGGGGGGGCTCGGGGTCTGCTGCTCAGGGCGGGGGGGGGGGGGCTCGGGTTCTGCTGCTCAGGGCGGGGGGGGACTCGGGTTCTGCTGCTCAGGGCGGGGGGGGGGGCTCGGGGTCTGCTGCTCAGGGCGGGGGGGGGGGCTCGGGGTCTGCTGCTCAGGGCGGGGGGGGGGACTCGGGGTCTGCTGCTCAGGGTGGGGGGGGGGCTCGGGGTCTGCTGCTCAGGGCGGGGGGGGCTCGGGGTCTGCTGCTCAGGGCGGGGGGGGCTCGGGGTCTGCTGCTCAGGGCGGGGGGGGGGGGCTCGGGTTCTGCTGCTCAGGGCGGGGGGGGCTCGGGGTCTGCTGCTCAGGGCGGGGGGGGGGCTCGGGGTTTGCTGCTCAGGGTGGGGGGGGGGGGCTCGGGGTCTGCTGCTCAGGGCAGGGGGGGGCTCGGGTTCTGCTGCTCAGGGCGGGGGGGGGGGCTCGGGTCTGCTGCTCAGGGCGGGGGGGGGGCTCGGGTCTGCTGCTCAGGGCGGGGGGGGGCTCGGCGTCTGCTGCTCAGGGCAGGGTGGGGGCTCGGGGTCTGCTGCTCAGGGCAGGGGGGGGGGCTCGGGTTCTGCTGCTTAGGGCGGGGGGGGGCTCGGGGTCTGCTGCTCAGGGCGGGGGGGGGGGGTACTCGGGGTCTGCTGCTCAGGGCAGGGGGGGGCTCGGGGTCTGCTGCTCAGGGCAGGGGGGGCTCGGGGTCTGCAGCTCAGGGCGGGGGGGGGGCTCGGGGTCTGCTGCTCAGGGCGGGGGGGGGACTCGGGGTCTGCAGCTCAGGGCGGGGGGGGGGGGGGCTCGGGGTCTGCTGCTCAGGGCAGGGGGGGGGCTATGTTCTCACTCCCTCTATGTTCACTCTCTCTCACACTCCCTGACTCTATGTACTCTCTCACTCTATGTACTCTCTCTCACTCTATGTATTCTCTCACTCGCTCTGTTTACTCTCTCACTCACTCTATGTTCTCTCTCACTCACTCTATGTTCTCTCTCACTCACTCTATGTTCTCTCTATGTTCTCTCTCACTCACTCTATGTTCTCTCTCACTCACTCTATGTTCTCTCTCACTCACTCTATGTACTCTCTCACTCACTCTATGTTCTCTCTCACTCACTCTATGTTCTCTCTCACTCGCTCTATGTTCTCTCTCACTCGCTCTATGTTCTCTCTCACTCGCTCTGTTTACTCTCTCACTCACTCTATGTTCTCTCTCACTCACTATGTTCTCTCTCACTCACTCTATGTACTCTCTCACTCACTCTATGTACTCTCTCACTCACTCTATGTACTCTCTCACTCACTCTATGTTCTCTCTCACTCACTCTATGTACTCTCTCACTCTATGTACTCTCTCACTCTATGTTCTCTCTCACTCACTATGTTTTCTCTCTCACTCGCTCTGTTTACTCTCTCACTCGCTTTGTTTACTCTCACTCGCTCTGTTTACTCTCTCACTCACTGTATGTTCTCTCTCACTCACTCTATGTACTCTCTCACTCACTCTATGTTCTCTCTCACTCACTCTATGTACTCTCTCACTCTATATACTCTGTCACTCTATGTTCTCTCTCACTCACTATGTTTTCTCTCTCACTCGCTCTGTTTACTCTCTCACTCGCTCTGTTTACTCTCACTCGCTCTGTTTACTCTCTCACTCACTCTATGTTCTCTCTCACTCACTCTATGTACTCTCTCACTCACTCTATGTTCTCTCTCACTCACTCTATGTACTCTCTCACTCTATATACTCTGTCACTCTATGTTCTCTCTCACTCACTATGTTTTCTCTCTCACTCGCTCTGTTTACTCTCTCACTCGCTCTGTTTACTCTCACTCGCTCTGTTTACTCTCTCACTCACTCTATGTTCTCTCACTCACTCTATGTACTCTCTCACTCACTCTATGTTCTCTCTCACTCACTCTATGTACTCTCTCACTCTATGTACTCTCTCACTCTATGTTCTCTCTCACTCACTATGTTTTCTCTCTCACTCGCTCTGTTTACTCTCTCACTCGCCCTGTTTACTCTCACTCGCTCTGTTTACTCTCTCACTCACTCTATGTTCTCTCTCACTCACTCTATGTTCTCTCTCACTCACTCTATGTTCTCTCTCACTCACTCTATGTACTCTCTCACTCTATGTACTCTCTCTCTCTCTCTCTATGTACTCTCTCTCTCTCTATGCTCTCTCTCTCTATGTTCTCTCTCACTCACTCTATGTTCTCTCTCACTCACTCTATGTTCTCTCTCACTCACTCTATGTTCTCTCTCACTCACTCTATGTTCTCTCTCACTCACTCTATGTTCTCTCTCACTCACTCTATGTTCTCTCTCACTCACTCTATGTTCTCTCTCACTCACTCTATGTTCTCTCTCACTCACTCTATGTTCTCTCTCACTCACTCTATGTTCTCTCTCACTCTCTCACAGGCTGACTGCTTCTCTAATGACATTCACAAGCTGTGCACCAGCACCATGAGTTGGGCCCTGGTCAATACCAAGGTAAGATAGCTGGGTGGGGCCCCCTTCCCGTTGGGGCTGGGTGGGGCCCGCTTCCGTTGGCGCTGGGTGGGGCCCCCTTCCTCTTGGTGGGGTCCCCTTCCCGTTGGCGCTGGGTGGTATCCCCTCCCCATTGGCGCCGGGTGGGGCCCCGTTGGTGCTGGATGGGGCCCCGTTGGTGCTGGGTGGGGCACCCTTCCCGTTGGCGCTGGGCGGACCCCCATTCCCGTTTGTCTCTACTCCCTCCCCCACCCAGGGTGCGCCCGCTCGCTGGAGAGACTTCCACTCGGCCACAGTGATCGGAAGCCGCATGTTCGTGTTTGGGGGCCGCGCTGACCGATCCGGACCCTTCCACTCAAACAATGAGATCTACTGCAATCGTATCAGAGTGTTTGACATGCAGAGCGAGAGCTGGCTGGAGCCGCCCCAGATCACTCCACCACCCGAAGGGAGACGGAGCCACTCTGCATGTGAGTGTACCCTTAATAAAACACCTGAAGGGAGGCGGAGCCTCTCTGCATGTGAGTGTACCCTTAATAAAACACCTGAGGGGAGGCGGAGTCTCTCTGCATGTGAGTGAACCCTTAATAAAACACCTGAGGGGAGGCGGAGCTTCTCTGCATGTGAGTGTACCCTTAATACACCCGAAGGGAGGCGAAGCCACTTTGAATGTGAGTGTACCCTTAATAATATACCCGAGGGGTGGCGGTGCCACTCTGCATGTGAGTGTACCCTTAATACACCCAAAGGGCGGTGGAGTGTCACGGTAGCCCAGTACTTTAAACACCATTTATATTTAAGGGATCAGTCAATAGGCAAAACACAGTAATTAAATAAAATGAGGATAAGACCTCGGAAACAGACAGAAATACAAAATATAGAGAATATACACACTTAATGGGGTTTGAGGTAAAAACTAGCCTCTCCTAGTTGCAAGGCGCCTGCTTCAGCAAAGGCTTACCTTGATAGGACCCTTGTCCTGGATCGAAATTCAGCCTGCTGGCTGGACCTCTTCATGCTTCCCTGTGTGAATAGTTCTTTCACTTCAGAAGCACATTTGAGAGGCCAGCAGCTGCTTGTCTTCAAATCTCCAACAGAAAAAGAGAGCGAGCTGCTTCACTGCTCTTCCTTATGTAGGGCTTGCTCCCTATCTAATACACTGAGGGGGCTGGCAGCCAATTAGAGCACAGATCGTGGTTGTGCATTCACTCATAGGAGGGCAAGTTTCAAAAGTTGCCAATGGAAATCGTGCTTAGGAGTTTGAACTCCAACAACCGTTTCCCTGGCTCTACTGTGTGTACGTGAAACAAAGACTTTCTAATCTAGATATCCTGTTCACAGCCCTTGTGCCAAAACCTGCATATCTTCTGCAATTATCACAGGGAATCCCTATACCTGAGCTGGTGGCATTGACATGCTAATTCACATTTGGCTGCCTTTTGTCCTGTATGCAGTCCAGCTCACAGCACAAACACAAAATGTAGTTTTAAAACCCAGAAAAACTAACATCTGGTCCCTAGAGCTTGCACTCTACCATTTGGACCTAAAACGTGGGGTCTGCACACGGGGCTGTAAAACCTGCTCTAATACACCAGCTCTAATACCTTGCTGGCAGGCAATACAGGTTAACCCCGTTTTCCCCCAATATCCCCCTCATGTTCCAGAAGTCTCTGCCCAGCAGCTATTTCTCATAAGGGGCCACCCATACAAGGCAGCCCACTTATAAGCTGGCACGATTTCCATTGGCAAGTTTTGAATCTTGCCCTCCTATGAGTGAATGCACAACCACAATCCGTGCTCTAATTGGCTGCCAGTCCCCTCAGTGTATTAGATAGGGAGCAATCCCTATATAAGGAAAAGCAGTGAAGCAGCTCTCTCTCTCTCTTTGAACTATGGATTCTATGCAAACTAGCTAGCATCTTAACCATATGCCCGGGCTGTCTGTATAGAGCCTTATAGTAAATGCAAAGCACGATATAAAGTACACTTCATTACAGAATATACTTTGGGGGACCTTATAATTATAAGGGAAATAACTTGGGGATATTTGGGCTCGAAATCCAGGAGTCTGGTGGACACTGGGCAGCCCCGGTGTAATTCACTCCGCGTACCGGAAAATCATGCCTGCTCGCCGGGGAGAATTAAACGACTACCAGCAACTTTGGCCCCCCAACTCCTGCAAACAAAATAATTGTATTTCCACCCAAATATCCCCCCTAAAACTGACACACAAGAAATGTCACAGTTCTAGGGTTAAGGGAACATGAACTAGGAAAAAACAGGGTAATTTTATTTTGCAGCATGTATTGTCCCGGGTCCCTGGCTTATGGAGGTACCAGGGACCCCACTGGTTCAGGGGTAACCAGCGGGCTTAACCTTTATTAGATAGCCTGGTTACCCCCCCCCCCGTCACACAGAGCCACTCTGCATGTGAGTGTACGCTTAACTGCTGGGCCAGGTTTGTCTGGGCGTCACTGCGGGGGGTGTCTGGGCGTCACGGTTGGGGGTGGGGAGTGTCTGGGCGTCACGGTTGGGGGGGGGGGGGATCTGGGCGTCACTGCGTAGGGCGGGGGGGTCTGGGAGTCACTGTGTGGGGCAGGGGGGTGTCTGGGAGTCACTGCGTGGGGGGATGTCTGGGAGTCACTGCATGGGGGGATGTCTGGGAGTCACTGTGTGGGGCAGGGGGGTGTCTGGGAGTCACTGCGTGGGGGGATGTCTGGGAGTCACTGCATGGGGGGATGTCTGGGAGTCACTGTGTGGGGCAGGGGGGTGTCTGGGAGTCACTGCGTGGGGGGATGTCTGGGAGTCACTGCATGGGGGGATGTCTGGGAGTCACTGTGTGGGGCAGGGGGGTGTCTGGGAGTCACTGCGTGGGGGGATGTCTGGGAGTCACTGCATGGGGGGATGTCTGGGAGTCACTGTGTGGGGCAGGGGGGTGTCTGGGAGTCACTGCGTGGGGGGGTTTCTGCGCGTCACTGCATGCGGGGGGTCTGGGTGTCACTGCGGGGAGGGTGTCTGGGTGTCACAGCTGGGATGTCTCGGACTGACTGCCTCATGTCTCTGTCACAGTTGCATACCGCGGGGAGCTGTACGTGTTCGGAGGATATAACGCACGACTCAACCGTCACTTCCAGGACCTGTGGAAATACACGCCAGGTATCCGTGTGGGGGGGCGCAGCGAAATACACGCCAGGTATCCGTGTGGGGGGGTGCTGCGAAATACACGCCAAGTATCCGTGTGGGGGGGTGCTGCGAAATACAAGCCAGATATCCGTGTGGGGGAGCGCTGCGAAATACACGCCACCGCTGCACACAGCAGGAGAGGGATATCGCACGTCTCACTCCTAAATCACAGCTGCACACAGCAGGAGAGGGGATATCACACGTCTCACTCACTCCTAAATCACAGCTGCACACAGCAGGAGATGGGATATCGCACGTCTCATTCACTCCTAAATCACAGCTGCACACAGCAGGAGAGGGGATATCACACGTCTCACTCACTCCTAAATCACAGCTGCACACAGCAGGAGATGGGATATCGCACGTCTCATTCACTCCTAAATCACAGCTGCACACAGCAGGAGAGGGATATCACACGTCTCATTCACTCCTAAATCACAGCTGCATACAGCAGGAGAGGGGATATCGCACGTCTCACTCACTCCTAAATCACAGCTGCACACAGCAGGAGAGGAGATATCGCACGTCTCACTCCCTCCTAAATCACAGCTGCACACAGCAAGAGAGGGGATATCGCACGTCTCATTCACTCCTAAATCACAGCTGCACACAGCAGGAGAGGGATATCACACGTCTCATTCACTCCTAAATCACAGCTGCATACAGCAGGAGAGGGGATATCGCACGTCTCACTCACTCCTAAATCACAGCTGCACACAGCAGGAGAGGAGATATCGCACGTCTCACTCCCTCCTAAATCACAGCTGCACACAGCAAGAGAGGGGATATCACACGTCTCATTCACTCCTAAATCACAGCTGCACACAGCAGGAGAGGGGATATCGCACGTCTCACTCACTCCTAAATCACAGCTGCACACAGTAGGAGAGGGGATATCGCACTTCTCACTCCTAAATCACAGCTGCACACAGCAGGAGAGGGGATATCGCACGTCTCATTCACTCCTAAATTACAGCTGCACACAGCAGGAGAGGGATATCACACGTCAAACTTCTAAATCACAGCTGCACACAGCAGCAGAGGGGATATCGCACGTCTCACTCACTCCTAAATCACAGCTGCACACAGCAGGAGAGGGGATATCGCACGTCTCATTCACTCCTAAATCACAGCTGCACACAGCAGGAGAGGGGATATCGCACGTCTCATTCACTCCTAAATCACAGCTGCACACAGCAGGAGAGGGGATATCGCAATCCTCATTCACTCCTAAATCACAGCTGCACACAGCAGGAAAGTGGATATCACATGGCTCACTCCTAAATCACAGTTGCACACAGCAGGAGAGGGGATATCGCACGTCTCACTCACTCCTAAATCACAGCTGCACACAGCAGGAGAGGGGATATCACACGTCTCATTCACTCCTAAATCACAGCTGCACACAGCAGGAGAGGGGATATCACACGTCTCACTCACTCCTAAATCACAGCTGCACACAGCAGGAGAGTGGATATCGCACGTCTCACTCACTCCTAAATCACAGCTGCACACAGCAGGAGAGGGGATATCGCACGTCTCATTCACTCCTAAATCACAGCTGCACACAGCAGGAGAGTGGATATCGCACGTCTCATTCACTCCTAAATCACAGCTGCACACAGCAGGAGAGGGATATCACACGTCTCATTCACTCCTAAATCACAGCTGCACACAGCAGGAGAGGGATATCACACGTCTCATTCACTCCTAAATCACAGCTGAACACAGCAGGAGAGGGATATCACACGTCTCATTCACTCCTAAATCACAGCTGCACACAGCAGGAGAGGGGATATCGCACGTCTCATTCACTCCTAAATCACAGCTGCACACAGCAGGAGAGGGGATATCGCACGTCTCATTCACTCCTAAATCACAACTGCACATAGCAGGAGAGGGGATATCGCACGTCTCATTCACTCCTAAATCACAACTGCACACAGCAGGAGAGGGGATATCGCACGTCTCACTCACTCCTAAATCACAGCTGCACACAGCAGGAGAGGGGTATCGCACGCTCACTCACTCCTAAATCACAGCGGCACACAGCAGGAGAGGGGATATCACACGTCTCATTCACTCCTAAATCACAGCTGCACACAGCAGGAGGGGATATCGCACGTCTCACTCACTCCTAAATCACAGCTGCACACAGCAGGAGAGGGGATATCGCATGTCTCATTCACTCCTAAATCACAGCTGCACACAGCAGGAGAGGGGATATCGCAAGTCTCACTCACTCCTAAATCACAGCTGCACACAGCAGGAGAGGGGATATCGCACGTCTCACTCACTCCTAAATCACAGCTGCACACAGCAGGAGAGGGGATATCACACGTCTCATTCACTCCTAAATCACAGCTGCACACAGCAGGAGAGGGGATATCGCAATCCTCATTCACTCCTAAATCACAGCTGCACACAGCAGGAAAGTGGATATCACATGGCTCACTCCTAAATCACAGCTGCACACAGCAGGAGAGGGGATATCGCACGTCTCACTCTCTCCTAAATCACAGCTGCACACAGCAGGAGAGGGGATATCGCACGTCTCACTCTCTCCTAAATCACAGCTGCACACAGCAGGAGAGGGGATATCGCACGTCTCACTCACTCCTAAATCACAGCTGCACACAGCAGGAGAGGGGATATCACACGTCTCATTCACTCCTAAATCACAGCTGCACACAGCAGGAGAGGGATATCGCACGTCTCACTCCTAAATCACAGCTGCACACAGCAGGAGAGGGGATATCGCACGTCTCATTCACTCCTAAATCACAGCTGCACACAGCAGGAGAGTGGATATCGCACGTCTCATTCACTCCTAAATCACAGCTGCACACAGCAGGAGAGGTGATATCGCACGTCTCACTCACTCCTATATCACAGCTGCACACAGCAGGAGAGGGGATATCACACGTCTCATTCACTCCTAAATCACAGCTGCACACAGCAGGAGAGGTGATATCGCACGTCTCACTCACTCCTATATCACAGCTGCACACAGCAGGAGAGGGGATATCACACGTCTCATTCACTCCTAAATCACAGCTGCACACAGCAGGAGAGGGGATATCACACGTTCCACTCACTCCTAAATCACAGCTGCACACAGCAGGAGAGTGGATATCGCACGTCTCACTCACTCCTAAATCACAGCTGCACACAGCAGGAGAGGGGATATCACACGTCTCATTCACTCCTAAATCACAGCTGCACACAGCAGGAGAGGGGATATTGCACGTCTCACTCACACCTAAATCACAGCTGCACACAGCAGGAGAGGGATATCGCACGTCTCACTCCTAAATCACAGCTGCACACAGCAGGAGAGGGGATATCGCACGTCTCATTCACTCCTAAATCACAGCTGCACACAGCAGGAGAGTGGATATCGCACGTCTCATTCACTCCTAAATCACAGCTGCACACAGCAGGAGAGGTGATATCGCACGTCTCACTCACTCCTATATCACAGCTGCACACAGCAGGAGAGGGGATATCACACGTCTCATTCACTCCTAAATCACAGCTGCACACAGCAGGAGAGGGGATATCACACGTCTCACTCACTCCTAAATCACAGCTGCACACAGCAGGAGAGGGGATATCACACGTCTCATTCACTCCTAAATCACAGCTGCACACAGCAGGAGAGGGGATATCACACGTCTCACTCACTCCTAAATCACAGCTGCACACAGCAGGAGAGTGGATATCGCACGTCTCATTCACTCCTAAATCACAGCTGCACACAGCAGGAGAGGGGATATCGCACGTCTCATTCACTCCTAAATCACAGCTGCATACAGCAGGAGAGGGGATATCGCACGTCTCACTCCTAAATCACAGCTGCACACAGCAGGAGAGGGATATCGCACGTCTCATTCACTCCTAAATCACAGCTGCACACAGCAGGAGAGGGGATATCGCACGTCTCACTCCTAAATCACAGCTGCACACAGCAGGAGAGGGGATATCGCACGTCTCATTCACTCCTAAATCACAGCTGCACACTGCAGGAGAGGGGATATCACACGTCTCATTCACTCCTAAATCACAGCTGCACACAGCAGGAGAGGGATATCACACGTCTCACCCCCTCCTAAATCACAGCTGCACACAGCAAGAGAGGGGATATCACACGTCTCATTCACTCCTAAATCACAGCTGCACACAGCAGGAGAGGGGATATCGCACGTCTCACTCACTCCTAAATCACAGCTGCACACAGCAGGAGAGTGGATATCACATGTCTCATTCACTCCTAAATCACAGCTGCACACAGCAGGAGAGGGGATATCGCACTTCTCACTCCTAAATCACAGCTGCACACAGCAGGAGAGGGGATATCGCACGTCTCATTCACTCCTAAATTACAGCTGCACACAGCAGGAGAGGGATATCGCACGTCAAACTTCTAAATCACAGCTGCACACAGCAGGAGAGGGGATATCGCACGTCTCACTCACTCCTAAATCACAGCTGCACACAGCAGGAGAGGGGATATCGCACGTCTCATTCACTCCTAAATCACAGCTGCACACAGCAGGAGAGGGGATATCGCAATCCTCATTCACTCCTAAATCACATCTGCACACAGCAGGAAAGTGGATATCACATGGCTCACTCCTAAATCACAGTTGCACACAGCAGGAGAGGGGATATCGCACGTCTCACTCACTCCTAAATCACAGCTGCACACAGCAGGAGAGGGGATATCACACGTCTCATTCACTCCTAAATCACAGCTGCACACAGCAGGAGAGGGGATATTGCACGTCTCACTCACACCTAAATCACAGCTGCACTCAGCAGGAGAGGGATATCGCACGTCTCACTCCTAAATCACAGCTGCACACAGCAGGAGAGGGGATATCGCACGTCTCATTCACTCCTAATCACAGCTGCACACAGCAGGAGAGGGATATCGCACGTCTCACTCCTAAATCACAGCTGCACACAGCAGGAGAGGGGATATCGCACGTCTCATTCACTCCTAATCACAGCTGCACACAGCAGGAGAGGGGATATCGCACGTCTCATTCACTCCTAAATCACAGCTGCACACAGCAGGAGAGTGGATATCGCACGTCTCATTCACTCCTAAATCACAGCTGCACACAGCAGGAGAGGGGATATCGCACGTCCCACTCACTCCTAAATCACAGCTGCACACAGCAGGAGAGGGGATATCGCACGTCTCATTCACTCCTAAATCACAGCTGCACACAGCAGGAGAGGGATATCACACGTCTCATTCACTCCTAAATCACAGCTGCACACAGCAGGAGAGGGATATCACACGTCTCATTCACTCCTAAATCACAGCTGAACACAGCAGGAGAGGGATATCACACGTCTCATTCACTCCTAAATCACAGCTGCACACAGCAGGAGAGGGGATATCGCACGTCTCATTCACTCCTAAATCACAGCTGCACACAGCAGGAGAGGGGATATCGCACGTCTCATTCACTCCTAAATCACAACTGCACATAGCAGGAGAGGGGATATCGCACGTCTCATTCACTCCTAAATCACAACTGCACACAGCAGGAGAGGGGATATCGCACGTCTCACTCACTCCTAAATCACAGCTGCACACAGCAGGAGAGGGGTATCGCACGCTCACTCACTCCTAAATCACAGCGGCACACAGCAGGAGAGGGGATATCACACGTCTCATTCACTCCTAAATCACAGCTGCACACAGCAGGAGGGGATATCGCACGTCTCACTCACTCCTAAATCACAGCTGCACACAGCAGGAGAGGGGATATCGCATGTCTCATTCACTCCTAAATCACAGCTGCACACAGCAGGAGAGGGGATATCGCAAGTCTCACTCACTCCTAAATCACAGCTGCACACAGCAGGAGAGGGGATATCGCACGTCTCACTCACTCCTAAATCACAGCTGCACACAGCAGTAGAGGGGATATCACACGTCTCATTCACTCCTAAATCACAGCTGCACACAGCAGGAGAGGGGATATCGCAATCCTCATTCACTCCTAAATCACAGCTGCACACAGCAGGAAAGTGGATATCACATGGCTCACTCCTAAATCACAGCTGCACACAGCAGGAGAGGGGATATCGCACGTCTCACTCTCTCCTAAATCACAGCTGCACACAGCAGGAGAGGGGATATCGCACGTCTCACTCTCTCCTAAATCACAGCTGCACACAGCAGGAGAGGGGATATCGCACGTCTCACTCTCTCCTAAATCACAGCTGCACACAGCAGGAGAGGGGATATCGCACGTCTCACTCACTCCTAAATCACAGCTGCACACAGCAGGAGAGGGGATATCACACGTCTCATTCACTCCTAAATCACAGCTGCACACAGCAGGAGAGGGATATCGCACGTCTCACTCCTAAATCACAGCTGCACACAGCAGGAGAGGGGATATCGCACGTCTCATTCACTCCTAAATCACAGCTGCACACAGCAGGAGAGTGGATATCGCACGTCTCATTCACTCCTAAATCACAGCTGCACACAGCAGGAGAGGTGATATCGCACGTCTCACTCACTCCTATATCACAGCTGCACACAGCAGGAGAGGGGATATCACACGTCTCATTCACTCCTAAATCACAGCTGCACACAGCAGGAGAGGTGATATCGCACGTCTCACTCACTCCTATATCACAGCTGCACACAGCAGGAGAGGGGATATCACACGTCTCATTCACTCCTAAATCACAGCTGCACACAGCAGGAGAGGGGATATCACACGTTCCACTCACTCCTAAATCACAGCTGCACACAGCAGGAGAGTGGATATCGCACGTCTCACTCACTCCTAAATCACAGCTGCACACAGCAGGAGAGGGGATATCACACGTCTCATTCACTCCTAAATCACAGCTGCACACAGCAGGAGAGGGGATATTGCACGTCTCACTCACACCTAAATCACAGCTGCACACAGCAGGAGAGGGATATCGCACGTCTCACTCCTAAATCACAGCTGCACACAGCAGGAGAGGGGATATCGCACGTCTCATTCACTCCTAAATCACAGCTGCACACAGCAGGAGAGTGGATATCGCACGTCTCATTCACTCCTAAATCACAGCTGCACACAGCAGGAGAGGTGATATCGCACGTTTCACTCACTCCTATATCACAGCTGCACACAGCAGGAGAGGGGATATCACACGTCTCATTCACTCCTAAATCACAGCTGCACACAGCAGGAGAGGGGATATCACACGTCTCACTCACTCCTAAATCACAGCTGCACACAGCAGGAGAGGGGATATCACACGTCTCATTCACTCCTAAATCACAGCTGCACACAGCAGGAGAGGGGATATCACACGTCTCACTCACTCCTAAATCACAGCTGCACACAGCAGGAGAGTGGATATCGCACGTCTCATTCACTCCTAAATCACAGCTGCACACAGCAGGAGAGGGGATATCGCACGTCTCATTCACTCCTAAATCACAGCTGCATACAGCAGGAGAGGGGATATCGCACGTCTCACTCCTAAATCACAGCTGCACACAGCAGGAGAGGGATATCGCACGTCTCATTCACTCCTAAATCACAGCTGCACACAGCAGGAGAGGGGATATCGCACGTCTCACTCCTAAATCACAGCTGCACACAGCAGGAGAGGGGATATCGCACGTCTCATTCACTCCTAAATCACAGCTGCACACTGCAGGAGAGGGGATATCACACGTCTCATTCACTCCTAAATCACAGCTGCACACAGCAGGAGAGGGATATCACACGTCTCACCCCCTCCTAAATCACAGCTGCACACAGCAAGAGAGGGGATATCACACGTCTCATTCACTCCTAAATCACAGCTGCACACAGCAGGAGAGGGGATATCGCACGTCTCACTCACTCCTAAATCACAGCTGCACACAGCAGGAGAGTGGATATCACACGTCTCATTCACTCCTAAATCACAGCTGCACACAGCAGGAGAGGGGATATCGCACTTCTCACTCCTAAATCACAGCTGCACACAGCAGGAGAGGGGATATCGCACGTCTCATTCACTCCTAAATTACAGCTGCACACAGCAGGAGAGGGATATCGCACGTCAAACTTCTAAATCACAGCTGCACACAGCAGGAGAGGGGATATCGCACGTCTCACTCACTCCTAAATCACAGCTGCACACAGCAGGAGAGGGGATATCGCACGTCTCATTCACTCCTAAATCACAGCTGCACACAACAGGAGAGGGGATATCGCAATCCTCATTCACTCCTAAATCACATCTGCACACAGCAGGAAAGTGGATATCACATGGCTCACTCCTAAATCACAGTTGCACACAGCAGGAGAGGGGATATCGCACGTCTCACTCACTCCTAAATCACAGCTGCACACAGCAGGAGAGGGGATATCGCACGCTCACTCACTCCTAAATCACAGCTGCACACAGCAGGAGAGTGGATATCACACGGCTCACTCCTAAATCACAGCTGCACACAGCAGGAGAGGGGATATCGCACGTCTCACTCACTCGTAAATCACAGCTCCACACAGCAGGAGAGGGGATATCACACGTTTCACTCACTCCTAAATCACAGCTGCACACAGCAGGAGAGGGATATCGCACGTCTCATTCACTCCTAAATCACAGCTGCACACAGCAGGAGTGGGGATATCACACGTCTCATTCACTCCTAAATCACAGCTGCACACAGCAGGAGATGGGATATCGCACATCTCATTCACTCCTAAATCACAGCTGCACACAGCAGGAGGGGATATCGCACGTCTCACTCACTCCTAAATCACAGCTGCACACAGCAGGAGAGGGGATATCGCACGTCTCATTCACTCCTAAATCACAGCTGCACACAGCAGGAGGGTATATCGCACATCTCACTCACTCCTAAATCACAGCTGCACACAGCAGGAGAGGGGATATCGCACGTCTCACTCACTCCTAAATCACAGCTGCACACAGCAGGAGAGGGGATATCGCACGTCTCACTCACTCCTAAATCACAGCTGCACACAGCAGGAGAGGGGATATCACACGTCTCACTCACTCCTAAATCACAGCTGCACACAGCAGGAGAGGGGATATCGCACGTCACATTCACTCCTAAATCACAGCTGCACACAGCAGGAGAGGGATATCGCACGTCCCACTCACTCCTAAATCACAGCTGCACACAGCAGGAGAGGGGATATCGCACGTCTCACTCACTCCTAAATCACAGATGCACACAGCAGGAGAGTGGATATCACACGGCTCACTCCTAAATCACAGTAGCTCACAGCAGGAGAGGGGATATCGCACGTCTCATTCACTCCTAAATCACAGCTGCACACAGCAGGAGAGTGGATATCGCACGTCTCATTCACTCCTAAATCACAGCTGCACACAGCAGGAGAGGGGATATCACACGTCTCACTCACTCCTAAATCACAGCTGCACACAGCAGGAGAGGGGATATCGCATGCTCACTCACTCCTAAATCACAGCTGCACACAGCAGGAGAGGGGATATCGCATGCTCACTCACTCCTAAATCACAGTTGCACACAGCAGGAGAGGGGATATCGCACGTCTCACTCACTCCTAAATCACACCTGCACACAGCAGGAGAGTGGATATCGCACGTCTCATTCACTCCTAAATCACAGCTGCACACAGCAGGAGAGGGGATATCGCACGTCTCACTCCTAAATCACAGCTGCACACAGCAGGAGAGGGATATCGCATGCTCACTCACTCCTAAATCACAGCTGCACACAGCAGAAGAGGGGATATTGCACGTCTCACTCACTCCTAAATCACAGCTGTACACAGCAGGAGAGGGATATCGCACGTCTCATTCACTCCTAAATCACAGCTGCACACAGCAGGAGAGGGGATATCGCACGTCTCATTCACTCCTAAATCACAGCTGCAGACAGCAGGAGAGGGGATATCTCACGTCTCACTCACTCCTAAATCACAGCTGCACACAGCAGGAGAGGGATATCGCATGTCCCACTCACTCCTAAATCACAGCTGCACACAGCAGGAGAGGGGATATCGCACGTCTCACTCACTCCTAAATCACAGCTGCACACAGCAGGAGAGGGGATATCGCACGCTCACTCACTCCTAAATCACAGCTGCACACAGCAGGAGAGTGGATATCACACGGCTCACTCCTAAATCACAGCTGCACACAGCAGGAGAGGGGATATCGCACGTCTCATTCACTCCTAAATCACAGCTGCACACAGCAGGAGAGTGGATATCGCACGTCTCATTCACTCCTAACTCACAGATGCACACAGCAGGAGAGGGGATATCGCACGTCTCACTCACTCCTAAATCACAGCTGCACACAGCAGGAGAGGGGATATCACACGTCTCACTCACTCCTAAATCACAGCTGGACACAGCAGGAGAGGGGATATCGCACGCTCACTCACTCCTAAATCACAGCTGCACACAGCAGGAGAGGGGATATCGCACGTCTCATTCACTCCTAAATCACAGCTGCACAAATCAGGAGAGGGATATCACACGTCTCACTCACTCCTAAATCACAGCTGCACACAGCAGGAGAGGGGATATCGCACGTCTCACTCACTCGTAAATCACAGCTCCACACAGCAGGAGAGGGGATATCGCACGTCTCACTCACTCCTAAATCACAGCTGCACAGCAGGAGAGGGAATATCGCACGTCTCACTCCTAAATCACAGCTGCACACAGCAGGAGAGGGGATATTGCACTTCTCACTCCTAAATCACAGCTATACACAGCAGGAGAGGGGATATCGCACGTCTCATTCACTCCTAAATCACAGCTGCACACAGCAGGAGAGGGGATATAACACGTCTCATTCACTCCTAAATCACAGCTGCACACAGCAGGAGAGGGGATATCGCACGTCTCACTCCTAAATCACAGCTGCACACAGCAGGAGAGGGGATATCGCACGTCTCACTCACTCCTAAATCACAGCTGCACACAGCAGGAGAGGGGATATCGCACGTCTCACTCACTCGTAAATCACAGCTGCACACAGCAGGAGAGGGGATATCGCACGCTCACTCACTCCTAAATCACGGCAGGAGAGGGGATATCACACGTCTCATTCACTCCTAAATCACAGCTGCACACAGCAGGAGAGGGGATATCGCACGTCTCACTCCTAAATCACAGCTGCACACAGCAGGAGAGGGATATCGCACGTCCCACTCACTCCTAAATCACAGCTGCACACAGCAGGAGAGGGGATATAACACGTCTCATTCACTCCTAAATCACAGCTGCACACAGCAGGAGAGGGATATCGCACGTCTCTCTCACTCCTAAATCACAGCTGCACACAGCAGGAGAGGTGATATAACACGTCTCATTCACTCCTAAATCACAGCTGCACACAGCAGGAGAGGGGATATCACACATCTCACTCCTAAATCACAGCTGCACACAGCAGGAGAGGGGATATCGCACGTCTCACTCCTAAATCACAGCTGTACACAGCAGGAGAGGGGATATCGCACGTCTCACTCACTCCTAAATCACAGCTGCACACAGCAGGAGAGGGGATATCGCACGTCTCACTCACTCGTAAATCACAGCTGCATACAGCAGGAGAGGGGATATCGCACGCTCACTCACTCCTAAATCACAGCAGGAGAGGGGATATCACACGTCTCATTCACTCCTAAATCACAGCTGCACACAGCAGGAGAGGGAATATCGCACGTCTCACTCCTAAATCACAGCTGCACACAGCAGGAGAGGGGATATCGCACGTCTCATTCACTCCTAAATCACAGTTGCACACAGCAGGAGAGGGGATATCGCACGTCTCACTCACTCCTAAATCACAGCTGCACACAGCAGGAGAGGGATATCGCACGTCCCACTCACTCCTAAATCACAGCTGCACACAGCAGGAGAGGGATATTGCACGTCTCATTCACTCCTAAATCACAGCTGCACACAGCAGGAGAGGGGATATCGCACGTCTCACTCACTCCTAAATCACAGCTGCACACAGCAGGAGAGGGGTATCGCACGTCCCACTGACTCCTAAATCACAGCTGCACACAGCAGGAGAGGGGATATCGCACGTCTCACTCACTCCTAAATCACAGATGCACACAGCAGGAGAGTGGATATCACACGGCTCACTCCTAAATCACAGTAGCACACAGCAGGAGAGGGGATATCGCACGTCTCATTCACTCCTAAATCACAGCTGCACACAGCAGGAGAGTGGATATCGCACGTCTCATTCACTCCTAAATCACAGCTGCACACAGCAGGAGAGGGGATATCACACGTCTCACTCACTCCTAAATCACAGCTGCACACAGCAGGAGAGGGGATATCGCATGCTCACTCACTCCTAAATCACAGCTGCACACAGCAGGAGAGGGGATATCGCATGCTCACTCACTCCTAAATCACAGTTGCACACAGCAGGAGAGGGGATATTGCACGTCTCACTCACTCCTAAATCACAGCTGTACACAGCAGGAGAGGGATATCGCACGTCTCATTCACTCCTAAATCACAGCTGCACACAGCAGGAGAGGGGATATCGCACGTCTCATTCACTCCTAAATCACAGCTGCAGACAGCAGGAGAGGGGATATCTCACGTCTCACTCACTCCTAAATCACAGCTGCACACAGCAGGAGAGGGATATCGCATGTCCCACTCACTCCTAAATCACAGCTGCACACAGCAGGAGAGGGGATATCGCACGTCTCACTCACTCCTAAATCACAGCTGCACACAGCAGGAGAGGGGATATCGCACGCTCACTCACTCCCTAATCACAGCTGCACACAGCAGGAGAGTGGATATCACACGGCTCACTCCTAAATCACAGCTGCACACAGCAGGAGAGGGGATATCGCACGTCTCATTCACTCCTAAATCACAGCTGCACACAGCAGGAGAGTGGATATCGCACGTCTCATTCACTCCTAACTCACAGATGCACACAGCAGGAGAGGGGATATCGCACGTCTCACTCACTCCTAAATCACAGCTGCACACAGCAGGAGAGGGGATATCACACGTCTCACTCACTCCTAAATCACAGCTGCACACAGCAGGAGAGGGGATATCGCACGCTCACTCACTCCTAAATCACAGCTGCACACAGCAGGAGAGGGGATATCGCACGCTCACTCACTCCTAAATCACAGCTGCACACAGCAGGAGAGGGGATATCGCACGTCTCATTCACTCCTAAATCACAGCTGCACACATCAGGAGAGGGATATCACACGTCTCACTCACTCCTAAATCACAGCTGCACACAGCAGGAGAGGGGATATCGCACGTCTCACTCACTCGTAAATCACAGCTCCACACAGCAGGAGAGGGGATATCGCACGTCTCACTCACTCCTAAATCACAGCTGCACACAGCAGGAGAGGGAATATCGCACGTCTCACTCCTAAATCACAGCTGCACACAGCAGGAGAGGGGATATTGCACTTCTCACTCCTAAATCACAGCTATACACAGCAGGAGAGGGGATATCGCACGTCTCATTCACTCCTAAATCACAGCTGCACACAGCAGGAGAGGGGATATAACACGTCTCATTCACTCCTAAATCACAGCTGCACACAGCAGGAGAGGGGATATCGCACGTCTCACTCCTAAATCACAGCTGCACACAGCAGGAGAGGGGATATCGCACGTCTCACTCACTCCTAAATCACAGCTGCACACAGCAGGAGAGGGGATATCGCACGTCTCACTCCTAAATCACAGCTGCACACAGCAGGAGAGGGATATCGCACGTCCCACTCACTCCTAAATCACAGCTGCACACAGCAGGAGAGGGGATATAACACGTCTCATTCACTCCTAAATCACAGCTGCACACAGCAGGAGAGGGATATCGCACGTCTCACTCACTCCTATATCACAGCTGCACACAGCAGGAGAGGTGATATAACACGTCTCATTCACTCCTAAATCACAGCTGCACACAGCAGGAGAGGGGATATCACACATCTCACTCCTAAATCACAGCTGCACACAGCAGGAGAGGGGATATCGCACGTCTCACTCCTAAATCACAGCTGTACACAGCAGGAGAGGGGATATCGCACGTCTCACTCACTCCTAAATCACAGCTGCACACAGCAGGAGAGGGGATATCGCACGTCTCACTCACTCGTAAATCACAGCTGCACACAGCAGGAGAGGGGATATCGCACGCTCACTCACTCCTAAATCACAGCAGGAGAGGGGATATCACACGTCTCATTCACTCCTAAATCACAGCTGCACACAGCAGGAGAGGGAATATCGCACGTCTCACTCCTAAATCACAGCTGCACACAGCAGGAGAGGGGATATCGCACGTCTCATTCACTCCTAAATCACAGTTGCACACAGCAGGAGAGGGGATATCGCACGTCTCACTCACTCCTAAATCACAGCTGCACACAGCAGGAGAGGGATATCGCACGTCCCACTCACTCCTAAATCACAGCTGCACACAGCAGGAGAGGGGATATAACACGTCTCATTCACTCCTAAATCACAGCTGCACACAGCAGGAGAGGGATATCGCACGTCTCATTCACTCCTAAATCACAGCTGCACACAGCAGGAAAGGGGATATCGCACGTTTCACTCACTCCTAAATCACAGCTGCGCACAGCAGGAGAGGGATATCACACGTCCCACTCACTCCTAAATCACAGCTGCACACAGCAGGAGAGGGATATCGCACGTCTCACTCACTCATAAATCACAGCTGCACACAGCAGGAGAGGGGATATCGCACGTCTCATTCACTCCTAAATCACAGCTGCACACAGCAGGAGAGGGGATATCGCAAGTCTAACTCCTAAATCACAGCTGCACACAGCAGGAGAGGGATATCACACGTCTCATTCACTCCTAAATCACAGCTGCACACAGCAGGAGGGGATATCGCACGTCTCACTCACTCCTAAATCACAGCTGCACACAGCAGGAGAGGGGATATCGCACGTCTCATTCCTAAATCACAGCTGCACACAGCAGGAGGGGATATCGCACGTCTCACTCACTCCTAAATCACAGCTGCACACAGCAGGAGAGGGGATATCGCACGTCTCATTCCTAAATCACAGCTGCACACAGCAGGAGAGGGGATATCGCACGTCCCACTCACTCCTAAATCACAGCTGCACACAGCAAGAGAGGGGATATCACACGTCTCATTCACTCCTAAATCACAGCTGCACTGTCACATCCGCAGCTACTCCAGTCACGGACCGCCTCGCTGACGCGTCACACGGCGTTCCTATGCGCACACGCACGGCTAGGGCAGTACACGCACGCTCAGTGAGAAGCTGCCAACACCTCCCACTGGGAGGGAACTCGGCCGTACACCCGCGTGACGTCAGCGCTCCGCGACGCGCATCGCGCACGCGCGCGGGTTGCTCGGCAACCAAGGCAATCACCAGGAAAGCATGACCTGCAGGCTGTTTCTAATTACTGCTGCTCGGACACCATTGGAGGACCGGACCACACCCTTGCAAGGTAATTGGATCCTCCCTGCATATATACCTGCTCCTGTCTGGCATTCCTTGCTGAGCATAAACTCCTGTTTATGCATTGTGCTCACCGCTGCTGTCTAGTTTTGTCTTGAACTTTGTCTGTCCTGTTTGACCCTGCCTGTTACTTGGATTTCTACACTCTCCAGCACTTTGACCCCGGCTTCGTTACTCGACTACTCTACCTTCTATTACCCAGGACCTTGGCTACGAAACTCTACCTACCCGGACTCCCCAACCCTGGAACACGGCAAGTACCCTGACTACCCTGACCTCTCCAACCCTACGACGCGGTACGACTAGGACTACGCATTCCGGACAGGACTGCGTGGTTGTGGGTCGGTGCCTTTCTATCCCCACCTCAGCCCCGCGGTCTTCCGTCCTGTTTGTGGTGAGCGCAGCGTGACAATATGCTCAGCCCAACAAACATGGACGCCGCTGAGGTGGCCCAACGCTTAGACACCCATGAGGAATGCTTCCGGCAACTTACCGGCTCATTTACACACAAGGAACAACTAGTTTCCCAACTTAAACAAGACGTGGATACCCTGACTGAACAAGTTAGACGTTTAACTGTATCTACCACCAACCCCGTCCCACTCGCAGCCACTCCTGCACTTATCACACCTACCTCCGAACCACGACTACCTGCGCCCAACCGATATGCAGGGGATCCCAGCGGTTGTCGGGGGTTTCTGAATTAGTGCTTCATACAGTTTGAGCTAATGCCCTCTCACTTTCCTTCTTCACGAACAAAGGTCGCATACATAATCTCCCTGCTGACTGACGCCGCCCTGGCATGGGCTTCTCCTATTTGGGAGCAACGCCCAGATTTGATCTCTGACCTCACACTCTTCATCACCGAATTCAGAAGGGTGTTTGACACCCCAGGGCGTAGGGTTACGGCTGCATCCACTCTGCTTAATATTTCTCAGGGAGACCGTACTGTGGCTCGTTATGCTCTGGACTTCTGGACGGTGGCGGCCGAGACCGCCTGGAACGATGTGGCTCTATCTGCAGTCTTCTGGCAGGGCCTGTCCGAACGGTTGAAGGATGAATTAGCAGCTCTGGATCGTCCCGCTGGACTGGAGGACCTGATAGACCTGTGCATCCGGATGGATCAGCGCCTCCAAGAGAGAAGGAAGGAAAGAAACAAACACCCCCGAGGTATACAATCATCTTCCTTTTCCACCATAGGTCCTCTACTCTCCACAACTCCCGTCCTAGATGAACCCATGCAGCTGGGAGGGACTAGCCTTTCGCCTATCGAGAGGCAACGAAGAAGACGAGCGGGACTATGCCTCTACTGTGGCAATAACGGCCACCTGGTATTCAACTGTCCGCTGAAGCCGGGAAACGCCAAAGCCCAGTGAGTATAAGGAGGATCACGCTGGGCACTGCAACTTTTCCCCCTCCTCAACCCTCTACGAGGTTTTATCTACCGATCTCCATATCCGGTGAGACCTTCACAGTACAGACACGGGCCTTTCTGGATTCGGGGTCAGGAGGAAACTTCGTGGACCAAAAGTTCGCCTTCAAGAATAAAATACCGTTGGTACCCAAAGATCGACCGGTAGGTCTTGAAGCCATTGACGGACGACCATTGCAGCCCGCGATCATTTCCTTACAAACCATACCCCTTAACATCATGACTAGCGACTTTCACTCCGAGACTATAACCTTTGATGTCATTCACACCCCCTCCTCGAACATCATTCTGGGACTTCCGTGGCTCCGGATCCACAATCCTGTCATTGACTGGACAGAGGCCACGCCACTTCGTTGGAGTTCTTTTTGCTTGGAACATTGCATGTCTGCTCCAAAGGCAGTGGCAGGACTGGAGGTCACGGATCCTGACAGGGTACGGCTGCCGGGGATATACGAAGATTTCCGCGATGTCTTTGACAAACGTCAAGCAGAAGAACTTCAGCCACATCGTGCGTACGATTGCCCAATCGATCTTCTACCCGGTACCATGCCCCCGAGAGGAGGATCAGACCCATTGTCCATACCTGAGACTCAGGCTATGAGACTATATATCCAGGAGAATCTTCAGAGGGGGTTCATTCGTAAATCCTCATCACCTGCGGGGGCGGGTTTTTTCTTCGTCAAGAAGAGGGACGGAACCCTCAGACCCTGCATAGACTATCGCAGTCTCAACAAACTTACCATAAAGAACCGCTACCCCCTTCCATTAATAACAGAATTGTTTGACAAACTCCAAGGAGCTAAGATCTTCACCAAGCTGGATCTCAGAGGCGCCTATAATCTGGTCAGAATCAGACAGGGAGACGAATGGAAGACAGCATTCAATACTCGCGACGGGCATTACGAGTACCGAGTTATGCCGTTTGGGTTGTGCAATGCCCCTGCGGTCTTCCAAGACTTTGTTAATGACATCTTTAGAGACCTTCTGGACCGTCATGTGATTGTATACCTGGATGATATATTAATTTTTTCCAGATCCATGCCGGAACATACTACTCACGTCAAACAAGTCTTGCAGCGCTTAAGAGAGAACCACTTATTTGCTAAGCTTGAGAAATGCCATTTCCACCAAAGATCTACCTCATTTCTCGGCTATATTATATTGGACACTGGACTCGCTATGGACCCCAGCAAGGTCAAAGCTGTACTCGAATGGCCCTGTCCTCTCTCCCTCAAGGCTATCCAAAGGTTCCTCGGCTTCGCCAACTATTACCGGAGGTTCATTCAAGGATTCTCATCGGTAGTAGCACCCATCACGGCGCTCACTCAGAAAGGAGCTGACCCTACTAATTGGTCTAACGAAGCTCTCCAGGCCTTCGAGAGGATAAAGACGGCATTCGCCTCAGCACCCATCTTGGTACACCCAGATCCTTCATTACCATTTTCCTTAGAGGTAGACGCCTCCGATATAGGAGCAGGTGCTATACTCTCCCAGAGAAAGAATCCTCAAGCTCCACTTCACCCCTGTGCGTATTTTTCTAAAAAATTTTCCTCCGCTCAAAGGAATTATGACGTGGGTAACCGGGAGCTCCTCGCGATCAAACTGGCCTTGGAGGAGTGGAGACATCTACTGGAGGGTACGGAGACACCTGTCACAATATTAACAAACCATAAGAACCTACTGTACATTGAGGGAGCACGGCGACTCGGGTCTCGCCAGGCAAGATGGTCCTTATTCTTTACACGCTTCAACTTCCTCATTTCATATATCCCAGGCTCTAAGAACATTAAAGCTGACGCGTTGTCTCGACAGTTCCTGGTAGAGGATAGCAGGGTGGAACAGCAGGAGACCATTCTTCCATCCACTTGCATTGTGGCAGCCAGTACTTTCAACGCCTTGCCTGATATTACCAAGGCTCAAAACAACATCCCAGCAGGACTCAAGGTTCCAGAGGATCGTTTGTTCACTCCACTTCTTTACCAGAGGAGAGTCATGGAGTGGGGACATTCATCCAAGACAGCTGGTCATCCTGGCACCAAAAGAACTACTGAGCTCATCGAACGCACGTTCTGGTGGCCCAACATGCGGAGGGACATACGAGCTTTTGTATCTTCATGCACTATTTGTGCACGGAACAAGACGCCACACAACAGACCTGCGGGTCTTCTTCATCCATTACCGATCCCGGAACGTCCATGGACACACATATCTATGGACTTTATTGTTGAGTTGCCTAAATCTAGAGGCATGGACACCATACTCGTAGTGGTGGACAGGTTTTCAAAACAGGCACACTTCATTCCCATGAAAGGTCTACCCACCGGCATCAATGTTGTCCGACGTTTTCATCAGGGAGATCTTCAGGTTACATGGTACTCCCCGGAACATAGTATCTAACAGAGGATCCCAATTTATTTCACGATTCTGGAGAGCGTTCTGTAAGAGTCTGGACGTCACACTACATTTCTCGTCAGGCTATCACCCCCAGACCAATGGGCAAACTGAACGCACCAATCAGTCTCTGGAACAATTTTTAAGGTGTTTTGTTGCTGATACTCAAGACGACTGGGCAGAACTTCTTCCATGGGCAGAATTCTCCCATAACAATCTTCGGAATGAATCATCTCAACAATCACCATTCATGATCAACTACGGGTTCCATCCTTCTGCGCTCCCTTCTCTTATCTCGAAGTCTGGAGTCCCGGCCGCAGAGGACAAGATCCTTCACTTACAAGACTTATGGCAGAAGATCCATCTAAACCTACAGCACGCTGGTAGACTACAGAAGAGACAAGCGGATCGTCACCGAAGAGAGGTCCCAGGGTACTCTGTAGGACAAAGGGTCTGGTTATCCACCAAAAACATTCGTTTAAAGGTAACTTCACCCAAACTGGCACCACGCTTCATTGGCCCCTTCCGCATCACTAAAAGGATCAACCCAGTAGCCTATCGGCTAGAACTGCCTAAATCTATGAGAATTCCCTCTGTTTTTCACTCCTCCCTTCTAAAACCATACCTTCAAGACTCTTCCTCCAAGGGGCAACCTAAACCGCCACAAACTATACTGGTAGAGGGTCAAATAGAATACGAGGTACAGACTATCCTCGACTCTAGGATGTCCAGAGGAGGATTGCAATATCTCGTACACTGGAGAGGCTATGGCCCGGAGGAGAGAGAGTGGATTCCTCATCGTCAGGTACATGCCAACCGTCTCATTTATGCCTTCCACCGTAGGTACCCGGAAAAACCATCTCTGGGTCGCCCGGAGGTCTCCCCTCAAGGGGGGGATACTGTCACATCCGCAGCTACTCCAGTCACGGACCGCCTCGCTGACGCGTCACACGGCGTTCCTATGCGCACACGCACGGCTAGGGCAGTACACGCACGCTCAGTGAGAAGCTGCCAACACCTCCCACTGGGAGGGAACTCGGCCGTACACCCGCGTGACGTCAGCGCTCCGCGACGCGCATCGCGCACGCGCGCGGGTTGCTCGGCAACCAAGGCAATCACCAGGAAAGCATGACCTGCAGGCTGTTTCTAATTACTGCTGCTCGGACACCATTGGAGGACCGGACCACACCCTTGCAAGGTAATTGGATCCTCCCTGCATATATACCTGCTCCTGTCTGGCATTCCTTGCTGAGCATAAACTCCTGTTTATGCATTGTGCTCACCGCTGCTGTCTAGTTTTGTCTTGAACTTTGTCTGTCCTGTTTGACCCTGCCTGTTACTTGGATTTCTACACTCTCCAGCACTTTGACCCCGGCTTCGTTACTCGACTACTCTACCTTCTATTACCCAGGACCTTGGCTACGAAACTCTACCTACCCGGACTCTCCAACCCTGGAACACGGCAAGTACCCTGACTACCCTGACCTCTCCAACCCTACGACGCGGTACGACTTGGACTACGCATTCCGGACAGGACTGCGTGGTTGTGGGTCGGTGCCTTTCTATCCCCACCTCAGCCCCGCGGTCTTCCGTCCTGTTTGTGGTGAGCGCAGCGTGACATGCACACAGCAGGAGAGGGGATATCGCACGCTCACTCACTCCTAAATCACAGCAGGAGAGGGGATATCACACGTCTCATTCACTCCTAAATCACAGCTGCACACAGTAGGAGAGGGAATATCGCACGTCTCACTCCTAAATCACAGCTGCACACAGCAGGAGAGGGGATATCGCACGTCTCATTCACTCCTAAATCACAGTTGGACACAGCAGGAGAGGGGATATCGCACGTCTCACTCACTCCTAAATCACAGCTGCACACAGCAGGAGAGGGATATCGCACGTCCCACTCACTCCTAAATCACAGCTGCACACAGCAGGAGAGGGATATTGCACGTCTCATTCACTCCTAAATCACAGCTGCACACAGCAGGAGAGGGGATATCGCACGTCTCACTCACTCCTAAATCACAGCTGCGCACAGCAGGAGAGGGATATCACACGTCCCACTCACTCCTAAATCACAGCTGCACACAGCAGGAGAGGGATATCGCACGTCTCACTCACTCATAAATCACAGCTGCACACAGCAGGAGAGGGGATATCGCACGTCTCATTCACTCCTAAATCACAACTGCACACAGCAGGAGAGGGGATATCGCACGCTCACTCACTCACTCCTAAATCACAGCTGCACACAGCAGGAGAGGGGATATCGCACGTATCATTCACTCCTAAATCACAGCTGCACACAGCAGGAGAGGGGATATCGCAAGTCTAACTCCTAAATCACAGCTGCACACAGCAGGAGAGGGGATATCACACGTCTCATTCACTCCTAAATCACAGCTGCACACAGCAGGAGGGGATATCGCACGTCTCACTCACTCCTAAATCACAGCTGCACACAGCAGGAGAGGGGATATCGCACGTCTCATTCCTAAATCACAGCTGCACACAGCAGGAGGGGATATCGCACGTCTCACTCACTCCTAAATCACAGCTGCACACAGCAGGAGAGGGGATATCGCACGTCTCATTCCTAAATCACAGCTGCACACAGCAGGAGAGGGGATATCGCACGTCCCACTCACTCCTAAATCACAGCTGCACACAGCAGGAGAGGGGATATCGCACGTCTCATTCCTAAATCACAGCTGCACACAGCAGGAGAGGGGATATCGCACGTCCCACTCACTCCTAAATCACAGCTGCACACAGCAAGAGAGGGGATATCGCACGTCTCATTCCTAAATCGCAGCTGCACACAGCAGGAGGGGATATCGCACGTCTCACTCACTCCTAAATCACAGCTGCACACAGCAGGAGAGGGGATATCGCACGTCTCATTCCTAAATCACAGCTGCACACAGCAGGAGAGGGGATATCGCACGTCCTACTCACTCCTAAATCACAGCTGCACACAGCAGGAGAGGGGATATCGCACGTCCTACTCACTCCTAAATCACAGCTGCACACAGCAAGAGAGGGGATATCACACGTCTCATTCACTCCTAAATCACAAAAACAATGATAAGTGCTCGTGCAACATCAAATTAATATCAAAGTGACTTACACAATGCTGTGAGAAAAAAGCAGCTAGGTGACAATAATGACAGGTATTTCCAAACCTGATATACACAGTGAACAAACAAATATAAAGTCCCCAGCGCTAAAGTCCAAGATACCGTGATCTTTAAGGCAGTCTCTAGTCTTTAAGATGGTAGTTGGGCTCTGGTTTAGATGCTCCAGATGGGATGATGTCCTTGATGTAGATGGATTCACCGTCTGAAATAACAGATAAGCAGACACACCTGATTGCGCAGTGTGTTACAGCAATCAGAGCCCTATCTGAGATGTGAAAGAATCCTACTCACATAATAAACGCCAAAATATTCAGTGGAGAGGATCTGTGCTTGCTCCCCTTCTAATCCGCTCCTCACACGAACCCCACGTGGAGACAGCTTACTGGGGACAGCTTACAGGGTACACCCTCTATCCTCAATGGCGTCGGGGATGCGTCCGTTATGACACCTCCACCAATGTGAGACAGGAATATGTACAAGATAGTGTAGTATGAACAGACCTTTATTCCTTAAAACACTATAAAACGTGATAAAATACACTCACATGGTGCAATAACAGATGGTATTGCTCAATATGCCGTCCGCAGCTTGCATTTCCTGATACCACACCGGAGAGAATCACTGCACACAGACACGCTGTCGACTTGGCGTGTGACGTCAGTGCTATAGGAAGCTCTCCCTGCGGCAGGACTACAATGGCTGGGATGGTTCAAAAGACTAAGCTCCTCCTCCCTACGCGTTTCGTGACACGTGGTCACTTCGTCAGGGGATGGTGGAGCTTAGTGTGTGATGCCTTATATGCAAACCCAGATGGAGAGATACTCCTACTGGGGGTGGGGCTTAGCTGCAATGTCGGTCAAGGGGGATCAGCTCTGTCACTAACAGCGCGATCGGGGTTAATGCCTTGCCAATATTAAACATATATACCCACATAATGTGCAATAAATGGGAACAATACAATGAATAAATTAAGAACAAATAAAAATAATAAAACAATCATACTTACATATAAACAGCCATGTATTACCATGGTATAGATCACATATTTATAAAATTAATAAATTCAATATGCAATCCCTGAATGTTTTACATAAAATATCCCACTCTGCTTAACTGGGATAAATTAAGAGTCCTTCAAAAAGGCTGCAAGGTCAAAATCAATGTTAAGGCCTAGGGGGGTCAAGGTCTTAAGTGTGTAAATCCAATAACTTTCTCTTTTGGAGACTGTATTGAGCCTGTCCCCCCCACGCCAACTACTTTTGGGATTATCAATCCCTATACATACTAAACCTTCTGGACTCTGATGGTGATGTAGTCTGAAATGGTTTGAGACACTGTGTGTCTCGAGACCCCTCTTAATGTTGTAAACGTGTTCAGCGAACCTTCGTTTGAGGGGTCTCCCAGTGCGGCCCACATATTGGAGTCCGCATGGGCATTCCAGCAAATAGACACAGAAGTTGGTTTTACAATTGATGAAGGTTTTTATGTTAAAGTTTTTTCCTGTCACATTAGATTTAAAAGTCTTTGTTTTTTTACTGTGTTTACAACCGATGCAACTTTGGCATGTATAGTAGCCTTTAAGATCATTTAACCATGTAACATGGTGATCTCTCAGGCCATCTAACGGACAGCTAGGTGATAAGGAGGATTTCAAATTCTTTGCTCTTTTAAACACTATTTTAGGTTTACTGGGTAGGATGCTCTTAAGGATTGGATCTCTTTGGAGAATGCCCCAATGTTTGATCAGCGTCTTAGATATGATGGGAGCTATACCACTATACTGTGTGATGAAAAAGGGAAACTTAGCCTGACCATTCTCAGCCATTTTCTCTTTTTCACACAGCAAGGACGCTCTATCGGTATTATTAACCTCTTTGATCGCAAGATCCAATTCATGATTTTTATACTCCCGTTCAATGAATTTAGTTTTCAACTCCTTAATTTGCTGTTGGTACACGGAGTTTTCCGAACAATTCCTCTTAATTCTAAGTGCTTGCCCCTTGGGGATGTTACGCAACCAATTGGGGTGGTGGTGACTGGATGCCAAAAGGTAAGTGTTGGCATCTACTTCTTTATGGAAGGTTTTAGTGTGGATGATGCCATTTACTACATAAAGGGAGAGGTCAAGAAAGTTTATTGAAGTTCTATCCTGATTGAACGTGAATCTAAGATTCCGCGTATTGTCGTTCAAATATAATTTGAATTCCTCCAGTCGGTCCAGTGGCCCCCTCCAGACACACAGCACATCGTCGATGTATCTTTTCCAGAGCACCAAGTTTGCACCAAATGGGTTGGAGGACCTGATATGGTCCTCCTCCCAAATAGACATAAACAGATTTGCATAATTTATATTTGTTTGTTCACTCCTAAATCACAGCTGCACACAGCAGGAGAGGGGATATCGCATGTCTCACTCCTAAATCACAGCTGCACACAGCAGGAGAGGGGATATCGCATGTCTCACTCCTAAATCACAACTGCACTCACTCTCTCTGTCTCTCTCACTCTCAGAGTTTGGGCGCTGGCTCCGTATTGAAGTTCAAGGGAAGGGCCCCTGTGCTCGCCGCAGGCAGTGTTGCTGCATCGTGGGGGATAAGATCCTGCTCTTCGGGGGCACCAGGTAACAAGGGGCGGGGCTTCTACAGGGGCACCGGGTAACAAGGGGCGTGGCTTCTACAGGGACACCAGGTAACAAGGGGCGTGGCTTCTACAGGGACACCAGGTAACAAGGGGCGTGGCTTCTACAGGGACACCAGGTAACAAGGGGCGTGGCTTCTACAGGGACACCAGGTAACAAGGGGCGGGGCTTCTACAGGGACACCAGGTAACAAGGGGCGTGGCTTCTACAGGGACACCAGGTAACAAGGGGCGTGGCTTCTACAGGGGCACCAGGTAACAAGGGGCGTGGCTTCTACAGGGGCACCAGGTAGCAAGGGGCGGGGCTTCTACAGGGGCACCAGGTAACAAGGGGCGTGGCTTCTACAGGGGCACCAGGTAACAAGGGGCGTGGCTTCTACAGGGGCACCAGGTAACAAGGGGCGGGGCTTCTACAGGGGCACCAGGTAACAAGGGGCGGGGCTTCTACAGGGGCACCAGGTAACAAGGGGCGGGGCTTCTACAGGGGCACCGGGTAACAAGGGGCGGGGCTTCTACAGGGGCACCAGGTAACAAGGGGCGTGGCTTCTACAGGGGCACCAGGTAACAAGGGGCGTGGCTTCTACAGGGGCACCGGGTAACAAGGGGCGGGGCTTCTACAGGGGCACCAGGTAACAAGGGGCGTGGCTTCTACAGGGGCACCAGGTAACAAGGGGCGGGGCTTCTACAGGGGCACCGGGTAACAAGGGGCGGGGCTTCTACAGGGGCACCAGGTAACAAGGGGCGTGGCTTCTACAGGGACACCAGGTAACAAGGGGCGTGGCTTCTACAGGGGCACCAGGTAACAAGGGGCGGGGCTTCTACAGGGGCACCAGGTAGCAAGGGGCGTGGCTTCTACAGGGGCACCAGGTAACAAGGGGCGGGGCTTCTACAGGGACACCAGGTAACAAGGGGCGTGGCTTCTACAGGGGCACCAGGTAACAAGGGGCGGGGCTTCTACAGGGGCACCAGGTAACAAGGGGCGGGGCTTCTACAGGGGCACCAGGTAACAAGGGGCGGGGCTTCTACAGGGGCACCGGGTAACAAGGGGCGTGGCTTCTACAGGGACACCAGGTAACAAGGGGCGTGGCTTCTACAGGGACACCGGGTAACAAGGGGCGTGGCTTCTACAGGGGCACCGGGTAACAAGGGGCGTGGCTTCTACAGGGGCACCGGGTAACAAGGGGCGGGGCTTCTACAGGGGCACCAGGTAACAAGGGGCGTAGCTTCTACAGGGGCACCAGGTAACAAGGGGCGTGGCTTCTACAGGGGCACCGGGTAACAAGGGGCGTGGCTTCTACAGGGGCACCAGGTAACAAGGGGCGGGGCTTCTACAGGGGCACCAGGTAACAAGGGGCGTGGCTTCTACAGGGGCACCAGGTAACAAGGGGCGGGGCTTCTACAGGGGCACCAGGTAACAAGGGGCGTAGCTTCTACAGGGGCACCAGGTAACAAGGGGCGGGGCTTCTACAGGGACACCGGGTAACAAGGGGCGTGGCTTCTACAGGGGCACCAGGTAACAAGGGGCGGGGCTTCTACAGGGGCACCGGGTAACAAGGGGCGGGGCTTCTACAGGGACACCAGGTAACAAGGGGCGGGGCTTCTACAGGGGCACCAGGTAACAAGGGGCGGGGCTTCTACAGGGGCACCGGGTAACAAGGGGCGGGGCTTCTACAGGGACACCAGGTAGCAAGGGGCGTGGCTTCTACAGGGGCACCAGGTAACAAGGGGCGGGGCTTCTACAGGGGCACCAGGTAGCAAGGGGCGGGGCTTCTACAGGGGCACCAGGTAACAAGGGGCGTGGCTTCTACAGGGACACCAGGTAACAAGGGGCGGGGCTTCTACAGGGACACCAGATAACAAGGGGCGTGGCTTCTACAGGGGCACCAGGTAACAAGGGGCGTGGCTTCTACAGGGGCACCGGGTAACAAGGGGCGGGGCTTCTACAGGGGCACCAGGTAACAAGGGGCGTGGCTTCTACAGGGGCACCGGGTAACAAGGGGCGGGGCTTCTACAGGGGCACCGGGTAACAAGGGGCGTGGCTTCTACAGGGACACCAGGTAACAAGGGGCGTGGCTTCTACAGGGGCACCAGGTAGCAAGGGGCGGGGCTTCTACAGGGGCACCAGGTAACAAGGGGCGTGGCTTCTACAGGGGCACCGGGTAACAAGGGGCGGGGCTTCTACAGGGACACCAGGTAACAAGGGGCGGGGCTTCTACAGGGGCACCAGGTAACAAGGGGCGGGGCTTCTACAGGAGCACCAGGTAGCAAGGGGCGGGGCTTCTACAGGGGCACCGGGTAACAAGGGGCGGGGCTTCTACAGGGGCACCAGGTAACAAGGGGCGGGGCTTCTACAGGAGCACCAGGTAACAAGGGGCGGGGCTTCTACAGGGGCACCAGGTAACAAGGGGCGTGGCTTCTACAGGGGCACCAGGTAACAGGGGGCGGGGCTTCTACAGGGGCACCAGGTAACAAGGGGCGGGGCTTCTACAGGGGCACCGGGTAACAAGGGGCGTGGCTTCTACAGGGGCACCAGGTAACAAGGGGCGTGGCTTCTACAGGGGCACCAGGTAACAGGGGGCGGGGCTTCTACAGGGGCACCAGGTAACAAGGGGCGTGGCTTCTACAGGGGCACCGGGTAACAAGGGGCGGGGCTTCTACAGGGGCACCAGGTAACAAGGGGCGGGGCTTCTACAGGGGCACCAGGTAACAAGGGGCGGGGCTTCTACAGGGGCACCAGGTAACAAGGGGCGGGGCTTCTACAGGGACACCAGGTAACAAGGGGCGTGGCTTCTACAGGGGCACCAGGTAACAGGGGGCGGGGCTTCTACAGGGGCACCAGGTAACAAGGGGCGGGGCTTCTACAGGGGCACCGGGTAACAAGGGGCGTGGCTTCTACAGGGGCACCAGGTAACAAGGGGCGTGGCTTCTACAGGGGCACCAGGTAACAAGGGGCGTGGCTTCTACAGGGGCACCAGGTAACAAGGGGCGTGGCTTCTACAGGGGCACCAGGTAACAGGGGGCGGGGCTTCTACAGGGGCACCAGGTAACAAGGGGCGTGGCTTCTACAGGGGCACCAGGTAACAAGGGGCGTGGCTTCTACAGGGACACCAGGTAACAAGGGGCGGGGCTTCTACAGGGGCACCGGGTAACAAGGGGCGGGGCTTCTACAGGGGCACCAGGTAACAAGGGGCGTGGCTTCTACAGGGGCACCAGGTAACAAGGGGCGGGGCTTCTACAGGGGCACCAGGTAACAAGGGGCGGGGCTTCTACAGGGGCACCAGGTAGCAAGGGGCGGGGCTTCGACAGGGGCACCAGGTAACAAGGGGCGGGGCTTCTACAGGGACACCAGGTAACAAGGGGCGTGGCTTCTACAGGGGCACCAGGTAACAAGGGGCGGGGCTTCTACAGGGGCACCAGGTAACAAGGGGCGGGGCTTCTACAGGGGCACCGGGTAACAAGGGGCGGGGCTTCTACAGGGGCACCAGGTAACAAGGGGCGGGGCTTCTACAGGGGCACCGGGTAACAAGGGGCGGGGCTTCTACAGGGGCACCAGGTAACAAGGGGCGGGGCTTCTACAGGGGCACCAGGTAACAAGGGGCGTGGCTTCTACAGGGGCACCAGGTAACAAGGGGCGTGGCTTCTACAGGGACACCAGGTAACAAGGGGCGGGGCTTCTACAGGGGCACCGGGTAACAAGGGGCGGGGCTTCTACAGGGGCACCAGGTAACAAGGGGCGTGGCTTCTACAGGGGCACCAGGTAACAAGGGGCGGGGCTTCTACAGGGGCACCAGGTAACAAGGGGCGGGGCTTCTACAGGGGCACCAGGTAGCAAGGGGCGGGGCTTCGACAGGGGCACCAGGTAACAAGGGGCGGGGCTTCTACAGGGACACCAGGTAACAAGGGGCGTGGCTTCTACAGGGGCACCAGGTAACAAGGGGCGGGGCTTCTACAGGGGCACCAGGTAACAAGGGGCGGGGCTTCTACAGGGGCACCGGGTAACAAGGGGCGGGGCTTCTACAGGGGCACCAGGTAACAAGGGGCGGGGCTTCTACAGGGGCACCGGGTAACAAGGGGCGGGGCTTCTACAGGGGCACCAGGTAACAAGGGGCGGGGCTTCTACAGGGGCACCAGGTAACAAGGGGCGTGGCTTCTACAGGGGCACCAGGTAACAAGGGGCGGGGCTTCTACAGGGGCACCGGGTAACAAGGGGCGGGGCTTCTACAGGGGCACCAGGTAACAAGGGGCGGGGCTTCTACAGGGACACCAGGTAACAAGGGGCGTGGCTTCTACAGGGACACCAGGTAACAAGGGGCGTGGCTTCTACAGGGGAACCAGGTAACAAGGGGCGGGGCTTCTACAGGGGCACCAGGTAACAAGGGGCGGGGCTTCTACAGGGGCACCAGGTAACAAGGGGCGTGGCTTCTACAGGGGCACCAGGTAACAAGGGGCGGGGCTTCTACAGGGGCACCAGGTAACAAGGGGCGGGGCTTCTACAGGGGCACCAGGTAACAAGGGGCGGGGCTTCTACAGGGACACCAGGTAACAAGGGGCGTGGCTTCTACAGGGGCACCAGGTAACAAGGGGCGGGGCTTCTACAGGGACACCAGGTAACAAGGGGCGGGGCTTCTACAGGGGCACCGGGTAACAAGGGGCGGGGCTTCTACAGGGGCACCAGGTAACAAGGGGCGTGGCTTCTACAGGGGCACCGGGTAACAAGGGGCGTGGCTTCTACAGGGGCACCAGGTAACAAGGGGCGTGGCTTCTACAGGGGCACCAGGTAACAAGGGGCGTGGCTTCTACAGGGACACCAGGTAACAAGGGGCGTGGCTTCTACAGGGACACCAGGTAACAAGGGGCGTGGCTTCTACAGGGGCACCAGGTAACAAGGGGCGGGGCTTCTACAGGGGCACCGGGTAACAAGGGGCGGGGCTTCTACAGGGGCACCAGGTAACAAGGGGCGGGGCTTCTACAGGGGCACCGGGTAACAAGGGGCGGGGCTTCTACAGGGGCACCAGGTAACAAGGGGCGGGGCTTCTACAGGGGCACCAGGTAACAAGGGGCGGGGCTTCTACAGGGGCACCGGGTAACAAGGGGCGGGGCTTCTACAGGGGCACCAGGTAACAAGGGGCGGGGCTTCTACAGGGGCACCGGGTAACAAGGGGCGGGGCTTCTACAGGGGCACCAGGTAACAAGGGGCGTGGCTTCTACAGGGGCACCAGGTAACAAGGGGCGGGGCTTCTACAGGGGCACCAGGTAACAAGGGGCGCGGCTTCTACAGGGGCACCAGGTAACAAGGGGCGTGGCTTCTACAGGGACACCGGGTAACAAGGGGCGTGGCTTCTACAGGGGCACCGGGTAACAAGGGGCGGGGCTTCTACAGGGGCACCGGGTAACAAGGGGCGGGGCTTCTACAGGGGCACCAGGTAACAAGGGGCGGGGCTTCTACAGGGGCACCGGGTAACAAGGGGCGTGGCTTCTACAGGGGCACCAGGTAACAAGGGGCGGGGCTTCTACAGGGGCACCAGGTAACAAGGGGCGTGGCTTCTACAGGGACACCAGGTAACAAGGGGCGGGGCTTCTACAGGGGCACCAGGTAACAAGGGGCGGGGCTTCTACAGGGGCACCAGGTAACAAGGGGCGGGGCTTCTACAGGGGCACCGGGTAACAAGGGGCGGGGCTTCTACAGGGGCACCGGGTAACAAGGGGCGGGGCTTCTACAGGAGCACCAGGTAACAAGGGGCGGGGCTTCTACAGGGGCACCAGGTAACAAGGGGCGGGGCTTCTACAGGGGCACCAGGTAACAGGGGCGGGGCTTCTACAGGGGCACCAGGTAACAAGGGGCGTGGCTTCTACAGGGGCACCAGGTAACAAGGGGCGTGGCTTCTACAGGGACACCAGGTAACAAGGGGCGTGGCTTCTACAGGGGCACCAGGTAACAAGGGGCGGGGCTTCTACAGGGGCACCAGGTAACAAGGGGCGGGGCTTCTACAGGAGCACCAGGTAACAAGGGGCGGGGCTTCTACAGGGGCACCAGGTAACAAGGGGCGCGGTTGTACAGTATTACAGGTGTGTATATAATAAGGTGTCTGTGTGTCGGTGACGTGTTACAGGTGTGTATATAATAAGGTGCCTGTGGGTCGGTGACGTGTTACAGGTGTGTATATGATAAGGGCCTGTGGGTTGGTGACGTGTTACAGGTGTGTATATAATAAGGGCCTGTGGGTCGGTGACGTGTTACAGGTGTGTATATAATAAGGTGCCTGTGGGTCGGTGACGTGTTACAGGAGTGTATATAATAAGGTGTCTGTGGGTCAGTGACGTGTTACAGGTGTGTGTATAATAAGGTGTCTGTGGGTTGGTGACGTGTTACAGGTGTGTATATAATAAGGTGCCTGTGGGTCGGTGACATTACAGGTGTGTATATAATAAGGTGCCTGTGGGTCGGTGACGTGTTACAGGTGTGTATATAATAAGGGCCTGTGGGTCGGTGACGTGTTACAGGTGTGTATATAATAAGGGCCTGTGGGTCGGTGACGTGTTACAGGTGTGTATATAATAAGGGCCTGTGAGTCGGTGACGTGTTACAGGTGTGTATATAATAAGGGCCTGTGGGTCGGTGACATGTTACAGGTGTGTATATAATAAGGGCTTGTGGGTCGGTGACGTGTTACAGGTGTGTATATAATAAGGGCCTGTGGGTCGGTGACGTGTTACAGGTGTGTATATAATAAGGGCCTGTGGGTCGGTGACATGTTACAGGTGTGTATATAATAAGGGCTTGTGGGTCGGTGACGTGTTACAGGTGTGTATATAATAAGGGCCTGTGGGTCGGTGACATGTTACAGGTGTGTGTATAATAAGGTGTCTGTGGGTCGGTGACGTGTTACAGGTGTGTATATAATAAGGTGTCTGTGGGTCGGTGACGTGTTACAGGTGTGTATATAATAAGGGCCTGTGGGTCGGTGACGTGTTACAGGTGTGTGTATAATAAGGGCCTGTGGGTCGGTGACGTGTTACAGGTGTGTATATAATAAGGTGTCTGTGGGTCGGTGACGTGTTACAGGTGTGTATATAATAAGGTGTCTGTGGGTCGGTGACATGTTACAGGTGTGTATATAATAAGGTGTCTGTGGGTCGGTGACGTGTTACAGGTGTGTGTATAATAAGGGCCTGTGGGTCGGTGACGTGTTACAGGTGTGTATATAATAAGGTGTCTGTGGGTCGGTGACGTGTTACAGGTGTGTATATAATAAGGTGTCTGTGGGTCGGTGACGTGTTACAGGTGTGTATATAATAAGGTGCCTGTGGGTCGGTGACGTGTTACAGGTGTGTATATAATAAGGGCCTGTGGGTCGGTGACGTGTTACAGGTGTGTATATAATAAGGGCCTGTGGGTCGGTGACGTGTTACAGGTGTGTATATAATAAGGTACCTGTGGGTCGGTGACATGTTACAGGTGTGTATATAATAAGGGCCTGTGGGTCGGTGACGTGTTACAGGTGTGTATATAATAAGGGCCTGTGGGTCGGTGACGTGTTACAGGTGTGTATATAATAAGGGCCTGTGGGTCGGTGACGTGTTACAGGTGTGTATATAATAAGGGCCTGTGGGTCGGTGACGTGTTACAGGTGTGTATATAATAAGGTGCCTGTGGGTCGGTGACGTGTTACAGGTGTGTATATAATAAGGGCCTGTGGGTCGGTGACGTGTTACAGGTGTGTATATAATAAGATGTCTGTGGGTCGGTGACGTGTTACAGGTGTGTATATAATAAGGTGCCTGTGGGTCGGTGACGTGTTACAGGTGTGTATATAATAAGATGTCTGTGGGTCGGTGACGTGTTACAGGTGTGTATATAATAAGGTGCCTGTGGGTCGGTGACGTGTTACAGGTGTGTATATAATAAGGTGCCTGTGGGTCGGTGACGTGTTACAGGTGTGTATATAATAAGGGCCTGTGGGTTGGTGACGTGTTACAGGTGTGTATATAATAAGGTGTCTGTGGGTCGGTGACGTTACAGGTGTGTATATAATAAGGGCCTGTGGGTCGGTGACGTGTTACAGGTGTGTATATAATAAGATGTCTGTGGGTCGGTGACGTGTTACAGGTGTGTATATAATAAGGTGCCTGTGGGTCGGTGACGTGTTACAGGTGTGTATATAATAAGGTGCCTGTGGGTCGGTGACATGTTACAGGTGTGTATATAATAAGGGCCTGTGGGTCGGTGACGTGTTACAGGTGTGTATATAATAAGGGCCTGTGGGTCGGTGACGTGTTACAGGTGTGTATATAATAAGGTGCCTGTGGGTCGGTGACGTGTTACAGGTGTGTATATAATAAGGTGTCTGTGGGTCGGTGACGTGTTACAGGTGTGTATATAATAAGGTGTCTGTGGGTCGGTGACATGTTACAGGTGTGTATATAATAAGGTGCCGGTGAGTCGGTGACGTGTTACAGGTGTGTATATAATAAGGTGTCTGTGGGTCGGTGACGTGTTACAGGTGTGTATATAATAAGGTGCCTGTGAGTCGGTGACGTGTTACAGGTGTGTATATAATAAGGTGCCTGTGGGTTGATGACGTGTTACAGGTGTGTATATAATAAGGTGTCTGTGGGTCGGTGACGTGTTACAGGTGTGTATATAATAAGGTGCCTGTGGGTCGGTGACGTGTTACAGGTGTGTATATAATAAGGGCCTGTGGGTCGGTGACGTGTTACATGTGTGTATATAATAAGGTGCCTGTGGGTCGGTGACGTGTTACAGGTGTGTATATAATAAGGTGCCTGTGGGTTGATGACGTGTTACAGGTGTGTATATAATAAGGTGCCTGTGGGTCGGTGACGTGTTACAGGTGTGTATATAATAATGGCCTGTGGGTCGGTGACGTGTTACAGGTGTGTATATAATAAGGGCCTGTGGGTCGGCGACGTGTTACAGGTGTGTATATAATAAGGTGCCTGTGGGTCGGTGACGTGTTACAGGTGTGTATATAATAAGGTGTCTGTGGGTCGGTGACGTGTTACAGGTGTGTATATAATAAGGTGCCTGTGGGTCGGTAACGTGTTACAGGTGTGTATATAATAAGGTGCCTGTGGGTCGGTGACGTGTTACAGGTGTGTATATAATAAGGTGCCTGTGGGTCGGTGACGTGTTACAGGTGTGTATATAATAAGGTGCCTGTGGGTCGGTGACGTGTTACAGGTGTGTATATAATAAGGTGCCTGTGGGTCGGTGACGTGTTACAGGTGTGTATATAATAAGGTGCCTGTGGGTCGGTGACGTGTTACAGGTGTGTATATAATAAGGGCCTGTGGGTCGGTGACGTGTTACAGGTGTGTATATAATAATGGCCTGTGGGTCAGTGACGTGTTACAGGTGTGTATATAATAAGGGCCTGTGGGTCGGTGACGTGTTACAGGTGTGTATATAATAAGGTGCCTGTGGGTCGGTAACGTGTTACAGGTGTGTATATAATAAGGTGTCTGTGGGTCGGTGACATGTTACAGGTGTATATATAATAAGGGCCTGTGGGTCGGTGACGTGTTACAGGTGTGTATATAATAAGGTGCCTGTGGGTCGGTGACGTGTTACAGGTGTGTATATAATAATGGCCTGTGGGTCGGTGACGTGTTACAGGTGTGTATATAATAAGGGCCTGTGGGTCGGCGACGTGTTACAGGTGTGTATATAATAAGGTGCCTGTGGGTCGGTGACGTGTTACAGGTGTGTATATAATAAGGTGTCTGTGGGTCGGTAACGTGTTACAGGTGTGTATATAATAATGGCCTGTGGGTCGGTGACGTGTTACAGGTGTGTATATAATAATGGCCTGTGGGTCGGTGACGTGTTACAGGTGTGTATATAATAAGGGTCTGTGGGTCGGTGACGTGTTACAGGTGTGTATATAATAAGGGTCTGTGGGTCGGTGACGTGTTACAGGTGTGTATATAATAAGGTGCCTGTGGGTCGGTGACGTGTTACAGGTGTGTATATAATAAGGTGTCTGTGGGTCGGTGACGTGTTACAGGTGTGTATATAATAAGGTGTCTGTGGGTCGGTGACGTGTTACAGGTGTGTATATAATAAGGTGTCTGTGGGTCGGTGACGTGTTACAGGTGTGTATATAATAAGGGCCTGTGGGTCGGTGACGTGTTACAGGTGTGTATATAATAAGGGCCTGTGGGTCGGTGACGTGTTACAGGTGTGTATATAATAAGGTGCCTGTGGGTCGGTGACGTGTTACAGGTGTGTATATAATAAGGGCCTGTGGGTCGGTGACGTGTTACAGGTGTGTATATAATAAGGTGCCTGTGGGTCGGTGACATGTTACAGGTGTGTATATAATAAGGTGCCTGTGGGTCGGTGACGTGTTACAGGTGTGTATATAATAAGGGCCTGTGGGTCGGTGACGTGTTACAGGTGTGTATATAATAAGGTGCCTGTGGGTCGGTGACGTGTTACAGGTGTGTATATAATAAGGGCCTGTGGGTCGGTGACGTGTTACAGGTGTGTGTATATAATAAGGTGTCTGTGGGTCGGTGACGTGTTACAGGTGTGTGTATATAATAAGGTGCCTGTGGGTCGGTGACGTGTTACAGGTGTGTATATAATAAGGTGCCTGTGGGTCGGTAACGTGTTACAGGTGTGTATATAATAAGGTGTCTGTGGGTCGGTGACATGTTACAGGTGTGTATATAATAAGGTGTCTGTGGGTCGGTGACGTGTTACAGGTGTGTATATAATAAGGGCCTGTGGGTCGGTGACGTGTTACAGGTGTGTATATAATAAGGTGCCTGTGGGTCGGTGACGTGTTACAGGTGTGTATATAATAAGGTGCCTGTGGGTCGGTGACGTGTTACAGGTGTGTATATAATAAGGGCCTGTGGGTCGGTGACGTGTTACAGGTGTGTATATAATAAGGTGCCTGTGGGTCGGTGACATGTTACAGGTGTGTATATAATAAGGTGCCTGTGGGTCGGTGACGTGTTACAGGTGTGTATATAATAAGGGCCTGTGGGTCGGTGACGTGTTACAGGTGTGTGTATATAATAAGGTGCCTGTGGGTCGGTGACGTGTTACAGGTGTGTATATAATAAGGGCCTGTGGGTCGGTGACGTGTTACAGGTGTGTATATAATAAGGGCCTGTGGGTCGGTGACGTGTTACAGGTGTGTATATAATAAGGGCCTGTGGGTCGGTGACGTGTTACAGGTGTGTATATAATAAGGTGCCTGTGGGTCGGTGACGTGTTACAGGTGTGTGTATAATAAGGTGCCTGTGGGTCGGTGACGTGTTACAGGTGTGTATATAATAAGGTGCCTGTGGGTCGGTGACGTGTTACAGGTGTGTATATAATAAGGTGTCTGTGGGTCGGTGACGTGTTACATGTGTGTATATAATAAGGGCCTGTGGGTCGGTGACGTGTTACAGGTGTGTATATAATAAGGGCCTGTGGGTCGGTGACGTGTTACAGGTGTGTATATAATAATGGCCTGTGGGTCGGTGACGTGTTACAGGTGTGTGTATAATAAGGTGCCTGTGGGTCGGTGACGTGTTACAGGTGTGTATATAATAAGATGTCTGTGGGTCGGTGACGTGTTACAGGTGTGTATATAATAATGGCCTGTGGGTCGGTGACGTGTTACAGGTGTGTATATAATAAGATGTCTGTGGGTCGGTGACGTGTTACAGGTGTGTATATAATAAGGTGCCTGTGGGTCGGTGACGTGTTACAGGTGTGTATATAATAAGATGTCTGTGGGTCGGTGACGTGTTACAGGTGTGTATATAATAAGGGCCTGTGGGTCGGTGACGTGTTACAGGTGTGTATATAATAAGGGCCTGTGGGTCGGTGACGTGTTACAGGTGTGTATATAATAAGATGTCTGTGGGTCGGTGACGTGTTACAGGTGTGTATATAATAAGGTGCCTGTGGGTCGGTGACGTGTTACAGGTGTGTATATAATAAGGTGCCTGTGGGTCGGTGACGTGTTACAGGTGTGTATATAATAAGGGCCTGTGGGTTGGTGACGTGTTACAGGTGTGTATATAATAAGGTGTCTGTGGGTCGGTGACGTTACAGGTGTGTATATAATAAGGGCCTGTGGGTCGGTGACGTGTTACAGGTGTGTATATAATAAGATGTCTGTGGGTCGGTGACGTGTTACAGGTGTGTATATAATAAGGTGCCTGTGGGTCGGTGACGTGTTACAGGTGTGTATATAATAAGGTGCCTGTGGGTCGGTGACATGTTACAGGTGTGTATATAATAAGGGCCTGTGGGTCGGTGACGTGTTACAGGTGTGTATATAATAAGGGCCTGTGGGTCGGTGACGTGTTACAGGTGTGTATATAATAAGGTGCCTGTGGGTCGGTGACGTGTTACAGGTGTGTATATAATAAGGTGTCTGTGGGTCGGTGACGTGTTACAGGTGTGTATATAATAAGGTGTCTGTGGGTCGGTGACATGTTACAGGTGTGTATATAATAAGGTGCCGGTGAGTCGGTGACGTGTTACAGGTGTGTATATAATAAGGTGTCTGTGGGTCGGTGACGTGTTACAGGTGTGTATATAATAAGGTGCCTGTGAGTCGGTGACGTGTTACAGGTGTGTATATAATAAGGTGCCTGTGGGTTGATGACGTGTTACAGGTGTGTATATAATAAGGTGTCTGTGGGTCGGTGACGTGTTACAGGTGTGTATATAATAAGGTGCCTGTGGGTCGGTGACGTGTTACAGGTGTGTATATAATAAGGGCCTGTGGGTCGGTGACGTGTTACATGTGTGTATATAATAAGGTGCCTGTGGGTCGGTGACGTGTTACAGGTGTGTATATAATAAGGTGCCTGTGGGTTGATGACGTGTTACAGGTGTGTATATAATAAGGTGCCTGTGGGTCGGTGACGTGTTACAGGTGTGTATATAATAATGGCCTGTGGGTCGGTGACGTGTTACAGGTGTGTATATAATAAGGGCCTGTGGGTCGGCGACGTGTTACAGGTGTGTATATAATAAGGTGCCTGTGGGTCGGTGACGTGTTACAGGTGTGTATATAATAAGGTGTCTGTGGGTCGGTGACGTGTTACAGGTGTGTATATAATAAGGTGCCTGTGGGTCGGTAACGTGTTACAGGTGTGTATATAATAAGGTGCCTGTGGGTCGGTGACGTGTTACAGGTGTGTATATAATAAGGTGCCTGTGGGTCGGTGACGTGTTACAGGTGTGTATATAATAAGGTGCCTGTGGGTCGGTGACGTGTTACAGGTGTGTATATAATAAGGGCCTGTGGGTCGGTGACGTGTTACAGGTGTGTATATAATAAGGTGCCTGTGGGTCGGTGACGTGTTACAGGTGTGTATATAATAAGGGCCTGTGGGTCGGTGACGTGTTACAGGTGTGTATATAATAATGGCCTGTGGGTCAGTGACGTGTTACAGGTGTGTATATAATAAGGGCCTGTGGGTCGGTGACGTGTTACAGGTGTGTATATAATAAGGTGCCTGTGGGTCGGTAACGTGTTACAGGTGTGTATATAATAAGGTGTCTGTGGGTCGGTGACATGTTACAGGTGTATATATAATAAGGGCCTGTGGGTTGATGACGTGTTACAGGTGTGTATATAATAAGGTGCCTGTGGGTCGGTGACGTGTTACAGGTGTGTATATAATAATGGCCTGTGGGTCGGTGACGTGTTACAGGTGTGTATATAATAAGGGCCTGTGGGTCGGCGACGTGTTACAGGTGTGTATATAATAAGGTGCCTGTGGGTCGGTGACGTGTTACAGGTGTGTATATAATAAGGTGTCTGTGGGTCGGTAACGTGTTACAGGTGTGTATATAATAATGGCCTGTGGGTCGGTGACGTGTTACAGGTGTGTATATAATAATGGCCTGTGGGTCGGTGACGTGTTACAGGTGTGTATATAATAAGGGTCTGTGGGTCGGTGACGTGTTACAGGTGTGTATATAATAAGGGTCTGTGGGTCGGTGACGTGTTACAGGTGTGTATATAATAAGGTGCCTGTGGGTCGGTGACGTGTTACAGGTGTGTATATAATAAGGTGTCTGTGGGTCGGTGACGTGTTACAGGTGTGTATATAATAAGGTGTCTGTGGGTCGGTGACGTGTTACAGGTGTGTATATAATAAGGGCCTGTGGGTCGGTGACGTGTTACAGGTGTGTATATAATAAGGGCCTGTGGGTCGGTGACGTGTTACAGGTGTGTATATAATAAGGTGCCTGTGGGTCGGTGACGTGTTACAGGTGTGTATATAATAAGGGCCTGTGGGTCGGTGACGTGTTACAGGTGTGTATATAATAAGGTGCCTGTGGGTCGGTGACATGTTACAGGTGTGTATATAATAAGGTGCCTGTGGGTCGGTGACGTGTTACAGGTGTGTATATAATAAGGGCCTGTGGGTCGGTGACGTGTTACAGGTGTGTATATAATAAGGTGCCTGTGGGTCGGTGACGTGTTACAGGTGTGTATATAATAAGGGCCTGTGGGTCGGTGACGTGTTACAGGTGTGTGTATATAATAAGGTGTCTGTGGGTCGGTGACGTGTTACAGGTGTGTGTATATAATAAGGTGCCTGTGGGTCGGTGACGTGTTACAGGTGTGTATATAATAAGGTGCCTGTGGGTCGGTAACGTGTTACAGGTGTGTATATAATAAGGTGTCTGTGGGTCGGTGACATGTTACAGGTGTGTATATAATAAGGTGTCTGTGGGTCGGTGACGTGTTACAGGTGTGTATATAATAAGGGCCTGTGGGTCGGTGACGTGTTACAGGTGTGTATATAATAAGGTGCCTGTGGGTCGGTGACGTGTTACAGGTGTGTATATAATAAGGTGCCTGTGGGTCGGTGACGTGTTACAGGTGTGTATATAATAAGGGCCTGTGGGTCGGTGACGTGTTACAGGTGTGTATATAATAAGGTGCCTGTGGGTCGGTGACATGTTACAGGTGTGTATATAATAAGGTGCCTGTGGGTCGGTGACGTGTTACAGGTGTGTATATAATAAGGGCCTGTGGGTCGGTGACGTGTTACAGGTGTGTGTATATAATAAGGTGCCTGTGGGTCGGTGACGTGTTACAGGTGTGTATATAATAAGGGCCTGTGGGTCGGTGACGTGTTACAGGTGTGTATATAATAAGGGCCTGTGGGTCGGTGACGTGTTACAGGTGTGTATATAATAAGGGCCTGTGGGTCGGTGACGTGTTACAGGTGTGTATATAATAAGGTGCCTGTGGGTCGGTGACGTGTTACAGGTGTGTGTATAATAAGGTGTCTGTGGGTCGGTGACGTGTTACATGTGTGTATATAATAAGGGCCTGTGGGTCGGTGACGTGTTACAGGTGTGTATATAATAAGGGCCTGTGGGTCGGTGACGTGTTACAGGTGTGTATATAATAATGGCCTGTGGGTCGGTGACGTGTTACAGGTGTGTGTATAATAAGGTGCCTGTGGGTCGGTGACGTGTTACAGGTGTGTATATAATAAGATGTCTGTGGGTCGGTGACGTGTTACAGGTGTGTATATAATAATGGCCTGTGGGTCGGTGACGTGTTACAGGTGTGTATATAATAAGATGTCTGTGGGTCGGTGACGTGTTACAGGTGTGTATATAATAAGGTGCCTGTGGGTCGGTGACGTGTTACAGGTGTGTATATAATAAGATGTCTGTGGGTCGGTGACGTGTTACAGGTGTGTATATAATAAGGGCCTGTGGGTCGGTGACGTGTTACAGGTGTGTATATAATAAGGGCCTGTGGGTCGGCGACGTGTTACAGGTGTGTATATAATAAGGTGCCTGTGGGTCGGTGACGTGTTACAGGTGTGTATATAATAAGATGTCTGTGGGTCGGTGACGTGTTACAGGTGTGTATATAATAAGGTGCCTGTGGGTCGGTGACGTGTTACAGGTGTGTATATAATAAGGTGTCTGTGGGTCGGTGACGTGTTACAGGTGTGTATATAATAAGGTGTCTGTGGGTCGGTGACGTTACAGGTGTGTATATAATAAGGTGCCTGTGGGTCGGTGACGTGTTACAGGTGTGTATATAATAAGGGCCTGTGGGTTGGTGACGTGTTACAGGTGTGTATATAATAAGGTGTCTGTGGGTCGGTGACGTTACAGGTGTGTATATAATAAGGGCCTGTGGGTCGGTGACGTTACAGGTGTGTATATAATAAGGTGTCTGTGGGTCGGTGACGTTACAGGTGTGTATATAATAAGGTGCCTGTGGGTCGGTGACGTGTTACAGGTGTGTATATAATAAGGTGTCTGTGGGTCGGTGACGTGTTACAGGTGTGTATATAATAAGATGTCTGTGGGTCGGTGACGTGTTACAGGTGTGTATATAATAAGGTGCCTGTGGGTCGGTGACGTGTTACAGGTGTGTATATAATAAGGTGCCTGTGGGTCGGTGACATGTTACAGGTGTGTATATAATAAGGGCCTGTGGGTCGGTGACGTGTTACAGGTGTGTATATAATAAGGTGCCTGTGGGTCGGTGACGTGTTACAGGTGTGTATATAATAAGGTGCCTGTGGGTCGGTGACGTGTTACAGGTGTGTATATAATAAGGTGTCTGTGGGTCGGTGACGTGTTACAGGTGTGTATATAATAAGGTGCCTGTGGGTCGGTGACGTGTTACAGGTGTGTATATAATAAGGGCCTGTGGGTCGGTGACGTGTTACAGGTGTGTATATAATAAGGTGCCGGTGAGTCGGTGACGTGTTACAGGTGTGTATATAATAAGGTGCCTGTGGGTTGATGACGTGTTACAGGTGTGTATATAATAAGGTGTCTGTGGGTCGGTGACGTGTTACAGGTGTGTATATAATAAGGGCCTGTGGGTCGGTGACGTGTTACAGGTGTGTATATAATAAGGTGCCTGTGGGTTGATGACGTGTTACAGGTGTGTATATAATAAGGTGCCTGTGGGTCGGTGACGTGTTACAGGTGTGTATATAATAAGGGCCTGTGGGTCGGTGACGTGTTACAGGTGTGTATATAATAAGGGCCTGTGGGTCGGCGACGTGTTACAGGTGTGTATATAATAAGGTGCCTGTGGGTCGGTGACGTGTTACAGGTGTGTATATAATAAGGTGCCTGTGGGTCGGTGACGTGTTACAGGTGTGTATATAATAAGGTGCCTGTGGGTCGGTGACGTGTTACAGGTGTGTATATAATAATGGCCTGTGGGTCGGTGACGTGTTACAGGTGTGTATATAATAAGGGCCTGTGGGTCAGTGACGTGTTACAGGTGTGTATATAATAAGGGCCTGTGGGTCGGTGACGTGTTACAGGTGTGTATATAATAAGGTGCCTGTGGGTCGGTGACGTGTTACAGGTGTGTATATAATAAGGGCCTGTGGGTCGGTAACGTGTTACAGGTGTGTATATAATAAGGTGCCTGTGGGTCGGTGACGTGTTACAGGTGTGTATATAATAAGGGCCTGTGGGTCGGTGACGTGTTACAGGTGTGTATATAATAAGGGCCTGTGGGTCGGTGACGTGTTACAGGTGTGTATATAATAAGGGCCTGTGGGTCGGTGACGTGTTACAGGTGTGTATATAATAAGGGCCTGTGGGTCGGTGACGTGTTACAGGTGTATATATAATAAGGTGTCTGTGGGTCGGTGACGTGTTACAGGTGTGTATATAATAAGGTGCCTGTGGGTCGGTGACGTGTTACAGGTGTGTATATAATAAGGTGCCTGTGGGTCGGTGACGTGTTACAGGTGTGTATATAATAAGGTGTCTGTGGGTCGGTGACATGTTACAGGTGTGTATATAATAAGGTGCCTGTGGGTCGGTGACGTGTTACAGGTGTGTATATAATAAGGTGCCTGTGGGTTGATGACGTGTTACAGGTGTGTATATAATAAGGTGCCTGTGGGTCGGTGACGTGTTACAGGTGTGTATATAATAAGGTGTCTGTGGGTTGGTGACGTGTTACAGGTGTGTATATAATAAGGTGCCTGTGGGTCGGTGACGTGTTACAGGTGTGTATATAATAAGGGCCTGTGGGTCGGTGACGTGTTACAGGTGTGTGTATATAATAAGGTGCCTGTGGGTCGGTGACGTGTTACAGGTGTGTATATAATAAGGGCCTGTGGGTCGGTGACGTGTTACAGGTGTGTATATAATAAGGGCCTGTGGGTCGGTGACATGTTACAGGTGTGTATATAATAAGGGTCTGTGGGTCGGTGACGTGTTACAGGTGTGTATATAATAAGGGTCTGTGGGTCGGTGACGTGTTACAGGTGTGTATATAATAAGGTGCCTGTGGGTCGGTGACGTGTTACAGGTGTGTATATAATAAGGGCCTGTGGGTCGGTGACGTGTTACAGGTGTGTGTATATAATAAGGTGCCTGTGGGTCGGTGACGTGTTACAGGTGTGTATATAATAAGGGCCTGTGGGTCGGTGACGTGTTACAGGTGTGTATATAATAAGGGCCTGTGGGTCGGTGACGTGTTACAGGTGTGTATATAATAATGGCCTGTGGGTCGGTGACGTGTTACAGGTGTGTGTATAATAAGGTGCCTGTGGGTCGGTGACGTGTTACAGGTGTGTATATAATAAGGTGCCTGTGGGTCGGTGACGTGTTACAGGTGTGTATATAATAAGGTTTCTGTGGGTCGGTGACGTGTTACAGGTGTGTATATAATAAGGGCCTGTGGGTCGGTGACGTGTTACAGGTGTGTATATAATAAGGTGCCTGTGGGTCGGTGACGTGTTACAGGTGTGTATATAATAAGGTATTTCTGGGTCGGTGACGTGTTACAGGTGTGTTTATAATAAGGTGTCTGTGGGTCGGTGACGTGTTACAGGTGTGTATATAATAAGGGCCTGTGGGTCGGTGACGTGTTACAGGTGTGTATATAATAAGGGCCTGTGGGTCGGTGACGTGTTACAGGTGTGTATATAATAAGGGCCTGTGGGTCGGTGACGTGTTACAGGTGTGTATATAATAAGGGCCTGTGGGTCGGTGACGTGTTACAGGTGTGTATATAATAAGGTGCCTGTGGGTCGGTGACATGTTACAGGTGTGTATATAATAAGGTGCCTGTGGGTCGGTGACGTGTTACAGGTGTGTATATAATAAGGTGCCTGTGGGTCGGTGACGTGTTACAGGTGTATATATAATAAGATGTCTGTGGGTCGGTGACGTGTTACAGGTGTGTATATAATAAGATGTCTGTGGGTCGGTGACGTGTTACAGGTGTGTATATAATAAGGGCCTGTGGGTCGGTGACGTGTTACAGGTGTGTATATAATAAGGTGTCTGTGGGTCGGTGACGTGTTACAGGTGTGTATATAATAATGGCCTGTGGGTCAGTGACGTGTTACAGGTGTGTATATAATAATGGCCTGTGGGTTGGTGACGTGTTACAGGTGTGTATATAATAAGATGTCTGTGGGTCGGTGACGTGTTACAGGTGTGTATATAATAAGGTGCCTGTGGGTTGGTGACGTGTTACAGGTGTGTATATAATAAGGGCCTGTGGGTCGGTGACGTGTTACAGGTGTGTATATAATAATGGCCTGTGGGTTGGTGACGTGTTACAGGTGTGTATATAATAAGATGTCTGTGGGTCGGTGACGTGTTACAGGTGTGTATATAATAAGGTGCCTGTGGGTCGGTGACGTGTTACAGGTGTGTATATAATAAGGGCCTGTGGGTCGGTGACGTGTTACAGGTGTATATATAATAAGATGTCTGTGGGTCGGTGACGTGTTACAGGTGTGTATATAATAAGGTGCCTGTGGGTTGGTGACGTGTTACAGGTGTGTATATAATAAGATGTCTGTGGGTCGGTGACATGTTACAGGTGTGTATATATAATAAGGTGTCTGTGGGTCGGTGACGTGTTACAGGTGTGTATATAATAAGGGCCTGTGGGTCGGTGACGTGTTACAGGTGTGTGTATATAATAAGGGCCTGTGGGTCGGTGACGTGTTACAGGTGTGTATATAATAAGGTGCCTGTGGGTCGGTGACGTGTTACAGGTGTGTATATAATAAGGGCCTGTGGGTCGGTGACGTGTTACAGGTGTGTATATAATAAGGGCCTGTGGGTCGGTGACGTGTTACAGGTGTGTATATAATAAGGTGTCTGTGGGTCGGTGACGTGTTACAGGTGTGTATATAATAAGGTGTCTGTGGGTCGGTGACGTGTTACAGGTGTGTATATAATAAGGTGCCTGTGGGTCGGTGACGTGTTACAGGTGTGTATATAATAAGGGCCTGTGGGTCGGTGACGTGTTACTGGTGTGTATATAATAAGGTGCCTGTGGGTCGGTGACGTGTTACAGGTGTGTATATAATAAGGGCCTGTGGGTCGGTGACGTGTTACTGGTGTGTATATAATAAGGTGCCTGTGGGTCGGTGACGTGTTACAGGTGTGTATATAATAAGGGCCTGTGTGTCGGTATCGTGTTACAGGTGTGTATATAATAAGGTGTCTGTGAGTCGGTGACGTGTTACAGGTGTGTATATAATAAGATGTCTGTGGGTCGGTGACGTGTTACAGGTGTGTATATAATAAGGTGCCTGTGGGTCGGTGACGTGTTACAGGTGTGTATATAATAAGGTGCCTGTGGGTCGGTGACGTGTTACAGGTGTGTATATAATAAGGTGTCTGTGGGTCGGTGACGTGTTACAGGTGTGTATATAATAAGGTGTCTGTGGGTCGGTGACGTGTTACAGGTGTGTATATAATAAGGTTTCTGTGGGTCGGTGACGTGTTACAGGTGTGTATATAATAAGGTGTCTGTGGGTCGGTGACGTGTTACAGGTGTGTATATAATAAGGGCCTGTGGGTCGGTGACGTGTTACAGGTGTGTATATAATAAGGTGCCTGTGGGTCGGTGACGTGTTACAGGTGTGTATATAATAAGGTGCCTGTGGGTCGGTGACGTGTTACAGGTGTGTGTATATAATAAGGTGCCTGTGGGTCGGTGACGTGTTACAGGTGTGTATATAATAAGGTGCCTGTGGGTCGGTGACATGTTACAGGTGTGTATATAATAAGGTGTCTGTGGGTCGGTGACGTGTTACAGGTGTGTATATAATAAGGTGCCTGTGGGTCGGTGACGTGTTACAGGTGTATGTATAATAAGGGCCTGTGGGTCGGTGACGTGTTACAGGTGTGTATATAATAAGGTGTCTGTGGGTCGGTGACGTGTTACAGGTGTGTATATAATAAGGGCCTGTGGGTCAGTGACGTGTTACAGGTGTGTATATAATAAGGGCCTGTGGGTCGGTGACGTGTTACAGGTGTGTATATAATAAGGTGCCTGTGGGTCGGTGACGTGTTACAGGTGTGTATATAATAAGGTGCCTGTGGGTCGGTGACGTGTTACAGGTGTGTATATAATAAGGTGTCTGTGGGTCGGTGACGTGTTACAGGTGTGTATATAATAAGGGCCTGTGGGTCAGTGACGTGTTACAGGTGTGTATATAATAAGGGCCTGTGGGTCGGTGACGTGTTACAGGTGTGTATATAATAAGGGCCTGTGGGTTGGTGACGTGTTACAGGTGTGTATATAATAAGGGCCTGTGGGTCGGTGACGTGTTACAGGTGTGTATATAATAAGGGCCTGTGGGTCGGTAACGTGTTACAGGTGTGTATATAATAAGGTGCCTGTGGGTCGGTGACGTGTTACAGGTGTGTATATAATAAGGTGCCTGTGGGTCGGTGACGTGTTACAGGTGTGTATATAATAAGGTGCCTGTGGGTCGGTGACGTGTTACAGGTGTGTATATAATAAGGTGCCTGTGGGTCGGCGACGTGTTACAGGTGTGTATATAATAAGGGCCTGTGGGTCGGTGACGTGTTACAGGTGTGTATATAATAAGGGCCTGTGGGTCGGTGACGTGTTACAGGTGTGTATATAATAAGGGCCTGTGGGTCGGTGACGTGTTACAGGTGTGTATATAATAAGGGCCTGTGGGTCGGTGACGTGTTACAGGTGTGTATATAATAAGGGCCTGTGGGTCGGTGACGTGTTACAGGTGTGTATATAATAAGGTGTCTGTGGGTCGGTGACGTGTTACAGGTGTGTATATAATAAGGGCCTGTGGGTCGGTGACGTGTTACAGGTGTGTATATAATAATGGCCTGTGGGTCGGTGACGTGTTACAGGTGTGTATATAATAAGGGCCTGTGGGTCGGTGACGTGTTACAGGTGTGTATATAATAAGGTGTCTGTGGGTCGGTGACGTGTTACAGGTGTGTATATAATAAGATGTCTGTGGGTCGGTGACGTGTTACAGGTGTGTATATAATAAGGGCCTGTGGGTCAGTGACGTGTTACAGGTGTGTATATAATAAGGTGCCTGTGGGTCGGTGACATGTTACAGGTGTGTATATAATAAGGTGTCTGTGGGTCGGTGACGTGTTACAGGTGTGTATATAATAAGGGCCTGTGGGTCGGTGACGTGTTACAGGTGTGTATATAATAAGGTGTCTGTGGGTCGGTGACATGTTACAGGTGTGTATATAATAAGGTGTCTGTGGGTCGGTGACGTGTTACAGGTGTGTATATAATAAGGGCCTGTGGGTCGGTGACGTGTTACAGGTGTGTATATAATAAGGTGTCTGTGGGTCGGTGACGTGTTACAGATGTGTATATAATAAGGTGTCTGTGGGTCGGTGACGTGTTACAGGTGTGTATATAATAAGGTGCCTGTGGGTCGGTAACGTGTTACAGGTGTGTATATAATAAGGTGCCTGTGGGTCGGTGACGTGTTACAGGTGTGTGTATAATAAGGGCCTGTGGGTCGGTGACGTGTTACAGGTGTGTATATAATAAGGGCCTGTGGGTCGGTGACGTGTTACAGGTGTGTATATAATAAGGGCCTGTGGGTCGGTGACGTGTTACAGGTGTGTATATAATAAGGGCCTGTGGGTCGGTGACGTGTTACAGGTGTGTATATAATAAGGGCCTGTGGGTCGGTGACGTGTTACAGGTGTGTATATAATAAGGTGTCTGTGGGTCGGTGACGTGTTACAGGTGTGTATATAATAAGGTGTCTGTGGGTCGGTGACGTGTTACAGGTGTGTATATAATAAGGGCCTGTGGGTCGGTGACGTGTTACAGGTGTGTATATAATAAGGGCCTGTGGGTTGGTGACGTGTTACAGGTGTGTATATAATAAGGGCCTGTGGGTCGGTGACGTGTTACAGGTGTGTATATAATAAGGTGTCTGTGGGTCGGTGACGTGTTACAGGTGTGTATATAATAAGGTGTCTGTGGGTCGGTGACGTGTTACATGTGTGTATATAATAAGGGCCTGTGGGTCGGTGACGTGTTACAGGTGTGTATATAATAAGGGCCTGTGGGTTGGTGACGTGTTACATGTGTGTATATAATAAGGGCCTGTGGGTCGGTGACGTGTTACAGGTGTGTATATAATAAGGGCCTGTGGGTCGGTGACGTGTTACAGATGTGTATATAATAAGGGCCTGTGGGTCGGTGTCGTGTTACAGGTGTGTATATAATAAGGTGCCTGTGGGTCGGTGACGTGTTACAGGTGTGTATATAATAAGGTGTCTGTGGGTCGGTGACGTGTTACAGGTGTGTATATAATAAGGGCCTGTGGGTCGGTGACGTGTTACAGGTGTGTATATAATAAGGTGTCTGTGGGTTGGTGACGTGTTACAGGTGTGTATATAATAAGGGCCTGTGGGTCGGTGACGTGTTACAGGTGTGTATATAATAAGGGCCTGTGGGTCGGTGACGTGTTACAGGTGTGTATATAATAAGGTGCCTGTGGGTCGGTGACGTGTTACAGGTGTGTATATAATAATGGCCTGTGGGTCGGTGACGTGTTACAGGTGTGTATATAATAAGGTGCCTGTGGGTCGGTGACGTGTTACAGGTGTGTATATAATAAGGTGCCTGTGGGTCGGTGACGTGTTACAGGTGTGTATATAATAAGGGCCTGTGGGTCGGTGACGTGTTACAGGTGTGTATATAATAAGGGCCTGTGGGTTGATGACGTGTTACAGGTGTGTATATAATAAGGGCCTGTGGGTTGATGACGTGTTACAGGTGTGTATATAATAAGGTGTCTGTGGGTTGGTGACGTGTTACAGGTGTGTATATAATAAGGTGCCTGTGGGTCGGTGACGTGTTACAGGTGTGTATATAATAAGGTGCCTGTGGGTCGGTGACGTGTTACAGGTGTGTATATAATAAGGGCCTGTGGGTCGGTGACGTGTTACAGGTGTGTATATAATAAGGGCCTGTGGGTTGATGACGTGTTACAGGTGTGTATATAATAAGGGCCTGTGGGTTGATGACGTGTTACAGGTGTGTATATAATAAGGGCCTGTGGGTTGATGACATGTTACAGGTGTGTATATAATAAGGTGTCTGTGGGTCGGTGACATGTTACAGGTGTGTATATAATAAGGTGCCTGTGGGTCGGTGACGTGTTACAGGTGTGTATATAATAAGGTGCCTGTGGGTCGGTGACGTGTTACAGGTGTGTATATAATAAGGGCCTGTGGGTTGATGACGTGTTACAGGTGTGTATATAATAAGGGCCTGTGGGTTGATGACGTGTTACAGGTGTGTATATAATAAGGGCCTGTGGGTTGATGACGTGTTACAGGTGTGTATATACCTGTGGTGTGTATCAGCCGAAATGTCGATTACTTTAAAATAAATTGTTATTTTTTTCCAAGACCTGGTGTGCCTGCTCTCTACCACACACACAAACACACACACACACACACACACACACTCACACACACACACACACACACACACACACACACACACACACACACACACACACACACACACTCACACTCACACTCCTGCTCACACACACACACACACACACACACACTCCTGCTCACACACACACACACACACTCCTGCTCTCACACACACACACACTCCTGCTCTCACATACACACACACTCCTGCTCTCTCACACACTCCTGCTCACACACACTCCTGCTCACACACACTCCTGCTCACACACACACACTCCTGCTCACACACACACACTCCTGCTCACACACACTCCTGCTCACACACACTCCTGCTCACACACACACACTCCTGCTCACACACACGCACTCCTGCTCACACACACTCCTGCTCACACACACACACTCCTGCTCACACACACTCCTGCTCACACACACACACTCCTGCTCACACACACACACTCCTGCTCACACACACTCCTGCTCTCACACACACACTCCTGCTCTCACACACACACACTCCTGCTCTCACACACACACACTCCTGCTCTCACACACACACACTCCTGCTCTCACACACACACACTCCTGCTCTCACACACACAGACACACTCCTGCTCTCACACACACAGACACACTCCTGCTCACGCACCTGCTCTCTACCACATACACTCACACTCTCTCTCCTGCTCTCACACACACACTCTCCTACTCACGCACACAGATACACACTCTCCTGCTCTCTCTCACACAAACATACACACACTCTCCTGCTCTCACACACACACACACACACACACTCTCCTGCTGTCACACACACACACACTCACTCTTCTGCTCTCACACACACACTCTCTCCTGCTCTCACACACACTCTCTCTCCTGGTCTCGCACACACGCACTCTCCTGCACACACACACTCCTATACACACACACACACACACACACACACACACACACACACACACACACACACACACACACACTATTCTACACACACACACACACACACACACACACACACACACACACACACACACACACACACACACACACACACACACACACACACACACACACACACACACACACACACACACACACACACACACACAGTCTCCTGCACACACACACACACACACACACACACAGTCTCCTGCACACACTCACACACTCTCCTGCACACACACTCTCCTACACACACACCCAGAAACTCCCTCTTCCCCTCCCCTATGCGCACACTACCCCCTCTCCCTCTCTTCCTTCTCTATGCGCACACTCCCCCCTCTCCCTCTCTTCCTTCCCTATGCGCCCACTCCCCCCCTCTCCCTCTCTCCCTCCCCCATGTGCACACTCCCCCCCTCCCCCATGCGCACACTCCCCCCCTCCCCCATGCGCACACACCCCCTCTCCCCTATGCACCTTCCCCGCCTCTCCCTCCCCTTTCTCCCTCCCCCTTTCTCCCTCCCCCCTTTCTCCCTCCCCCTTTCTCCCTCCCCCTTCTCCCTCCCCCCTTCTCCCTCCCCCTTCTCCCTCCCCCCTTCTCCCTACCCCCTTTCCCTACCCCCCTTCTCCCTCCCCCCCTTTTCCCTCCCCCCTTTCTCCCTCCCCCTTTCTCCCTCCACCCTCCCTTTCTCCCTCCCCCCTCCCTTTCTCCCTCCCCCTCCTTTTCTCCCTCCCCCCTGCCTTTCTCCCTCCCCCTTTCTCCTTCCCCCCTTTCTCCCCCCCCCCTTTCTCCCTCCCCCTTTCTCTCTCCCCCCCTCTTTTCCTCCCTCCCCTCCTCTTTCCCTCCCTCCCCCCCTCTTTCCCTCCCTCCCCCCCTCTTTCCCTCCCTCCCCCCCTCTTTCCCTCCCTCCCCCCCTCTTTCCCTCCCCCCCTTTCCCTCCCTCCCTCCCTCCCTCTTTCCATCCCTCCCTCCCTCTTTCCCTCCCTCCCTCCCTCTTTCCCTCCCTCCCTCCCTCTTTCCCTCCCTCCCTCCCTCCCTCTTTCCCTCCCTCCCTCCCTCTTTCCCTCCCTCCCTCTTTCCCTCCCTCCCTCCCTCTTTCCCTCCCTCCCTCCCTCCCTCCCTCCCTCCCTCTTTCCCTCCCTCCCTCCCTCTTTCCCTCCCTCCCTCCCTCTTTCCCTCCCTCCCTCCCTCTTTCCCTCCCTCCCTCTTTCCCTCCCTCCCTCTTTCCCTCCCTCCCTCCCTCTTTCCCTCCCTCCCTCCCTCTTTCCCTCCCTCCCTCCCTCTTTCCCTCCCTCCCTCCCTCTTTCCCTCCCTCCTTCCCTCCCTCTCTCCCTCTTTCTCTCTCTCCCTCCCTTCCTCTCTCCCTCCCCCCACTCTCCCTCCCTTCCTCTCTCCCTCCCTTCTCTCTCCCTCCCTTCTCTCTCCCTCCTTCCTCTCTCCCTCCCCCGCCTCTCCTTCCCCCCGCCTCTCCTTCCTTCCTCTCTCCCTCCCCCCGCCTCCCCCTCCCCCAGCCTCCCCCTCCCCAGCCTCTCCCTCCTTCCTCTCTTCTCCCTCCCCCCTCTCCCTCCCCCCTCTCTCTCCCTCTCTCCCTCCCACCTCTCCCTCTCCTCCCCCCCTCTCCCTCTCCTCCCCCCCTCTCCTTCTCCTCCCCCCCTCTCCTTCTCCTCCCCCCCTCTCCATCTCCCCCGTACTCACACTCACATTCTTGTTCTCAGTCCCTCTCTCCCTCCCCCCGCCTCTCCCTCTCCCCCGCCTCTCCCTCTCCCCCGCCTCTCCCTCCCCTCCCTCCCCCGTACTCACACTCACACTCTTGTTCTCAGTCCCTCTCAGGACCAGGATCTGCAGGACGAGTTTTACTTGATGGATCACTCAGACCTCTACATTCTGGACTTCAGTACGTGCCCTTTATTCACAGCGCTCTCTCTGCCTGTGCGTGTCTCGGGGGGCGCTCTCTCTGCCTGTGCGTGTCTCGGGGGGCACTCTCTCTGCCTGTGCGTGTCTCGGGGGGCACTCTCTCTGCCTGTGCGTGTCTCGGGGGGCGCTCTCTCTGCCTGTGCGTGTCTCGGGGGGCACTCTCTCTGCCTGTGCTTGTCTCGGGGGGCGCTCTCTCTGCCTGTGCGTGTCTCGGGGGGCGCTCTCTCTGCCTGTGCGTGTCTCGGGGGGCGCTCTCTCTGCCTGTGCGTGTCTCGGGGGGCGCTCTCTTTGCCTGTGCGTGTCTCGGGGGGCGCTCTCTCTGCCTGTGCGTGTCTCGGGGGGCACTCTCTCTGCCTGTGCGTGTCTCGGGGGGCACTCTCTCTGCCTGTGCATGTCTCGGGGGGCGCTCTCTCTGCCTGTGCGTGTCTCGGGGGGCACTCTCTCTGCCTGTGCGTGTCTCGGGGGGCGCTCTCTCTGCTTGTGCGTGTCTCGGGGGCGCTCTCTCTGCCTGTGCGTGTCTCGGGGGGCACTCTCTCTGCCTGTGCGTGTCTCGGGGGGCGCTCTCTCTGCCTGTGCGTGTCTCGGGGGGCGCTCTCTCTGCCTGTGCGTGTCTCGGGGGGCGCTCTCTCTGCCTGTGCGTGTCTCGGGGGGCGCTCTCTCTGCCTGTGCGTGTCTCGGGGGGCGCTCTCTCTGCCTGTGCGTGTCTCGGGGGGCGCTCTCTTTGCCTGTGCGTGTCTCGGGGGTGCTCTCTGCCTATGCGTGTCTCGGGGGGCGCTCTCTCTGCCTGTGCGTGTCTCGGGGGGCACTCTCTCTGCCTGTGCGTGTCTCGGGGGGCGCTCTCTCTGCCTGTGCGTGTCTCGGGGGGCACTCTCTCTGCCTGTGCGTGTCTCGGGGGGCGCTCTCTCTGCCTGTGCGTGTCTCGGGGGGCACTCTCTCTGCCTGTGCGTGTCTCGGGGGGCGCTCTCTCTGCTTGTGCGTGTCTCGGGGGGCACTTTCTCTGCCTGTGCGTGTCTAGGGGGGCGCTCTCTCTGCCTGTGCGTGTCTCGGGGGACACTCTCTTTGCCTGTGCGTGTCTCGGGGGGCGCTCTCTCTGCCTGTGCGTGTCTCGGGGGGTGCTCTCTCTGCCTGTGCGTGTCTCGGGGGGCGCTCTCTTTGCCTGTGCGTGTCTCGGGGGGCGCTCTCTTTGCCTGTGCGTGTCTCGGGGGGCGCTCTCTCTGCCTGTGCGTGTCTCGGGGGGCACTCTCTCTGCCTGTGCGTGTCTCGGGGGGCACTCTCTCTGCCTGTGCATGTCTCGGGGGGCGCTCTCTCTGCCTGTGCGTGTCTCGGGGGGCACTCTCTCTGCCTGTGCGTGTCTCGGGGGGCACTCTCTCTGCCTGTGCATGTCTCGGGGGGCGCTCTTTCTGCCTGTGCGTGTCTCGGGGGGCACTCTTTTTGCCTGTGCATGTCTCGGGGGGCACTCTCTCTGCCTGTGCGTGTCTCGGGGGGCACTCTCTCTGCCTGTGCGTGTCTCGGGGGGCGCTCTCTCTGCCTGTGCGTGTCTCGGGGGGCGCTCTCTCTGCCTGTGCGTGTCTCGGGGGGCGCTCTCTCTGCCTGTGCGTGTCTCGGGGGGCGCTCTCTTTGCCTGTGCGTGTCTCGGGGGGTGCTCTCTGCCTATGCGTGTCTCGGGGGGCGCTCTCTCTGCCTGTGCGTGTCTCGGGGGGCACTCTCTTTGCCTGTGCGTGTCTCGGGGGGCGCTCTCTTTGCCTGTGCGTGTCTCGGGGGGCGCTCTCTCTGCCTGTGCGTGTCTCGGGGGGCGCTCTCTCTGCTTGTGCGTGTCTCGGGGGACGCTCTCTCTGCCTGTGCGTGTCTCGGGGGGCACTCTCTTTGCCTGTGCGTGTCTCGGGGGGCGCTCTCTCTGCCTGTGCGTGTCTCGGGGGGCCCTCTCTCTGCCTGTGCGTGTCTCGGGGGGCACTCTCTCTACCTGTGCGTGTCTCGGGGGGCGCTCTCTCTGCCTGTGCGTGTCTCGGGGGGCGCTCTCTCTGCCTGTGCGTGTCTCGGGGGGCGCTCTCTGTCTATGCATGTCTCGGGGGGCACTCTCTCTACCTGTGCATGTCTCGGGGGGCACTCTCTCTGCCTGTGCGTGTCTCGGGGGGCGCTCTCTCTGCCTGTGCGTGTCTCGGGGGCGCTCTCTCTGCCTGTGCGTGTCTCGGGGGGCGCTCTCTGCCTGTGCATGTCTCGGGGGGCACTCTTTCTGCCTGTGCGTGTCTCGGGGGGCACTCTCTCTGCCTATGCGTGTCTCGGGGGGCGCTCTCTCTGCCTATGCGTGTCTCGGGGGGCCCTCTCTCTGCCTATGCGTGTCTCGGGGGGCGCTCTCTCTGCCTGTGCGTGTCTCGGGGGGCGCTCTCTGCCTATGCGTGTCTCGGGGGGCGCTCTCTCTGCCTATGCGTGTCTCGGGGGGCGCTCTCTGCCTATGCGTGTCTCGGGGGGCGCTCTCTCTGCCTGTGCGTGTCTCGGGGGGCGCTCTCTGCCTATGCGTGTCTCGGGGGCGCTCTCTCTGCCTATGCGTGTCTCGGGGGGCACTCTCTGCCTTTAACTTATCTGCATTCTCAGCGCTCTCTCTCGTTCTCTCAGGTCCCAGTCTGAAAACACTTTGCAAATTGGCCGTTTTACATTATAATCTGGACCAGTCCTGTCTGCCCACGATATCAGGTGAGGGGGTGTATAGTGCGTGACGTGCTGGGTGTATAGTGCGTGACGTGCTGGGTGTATAGTGCGCGTGCGTGACGTGCTGGGTGTATAGTGCGCGACGTGCTGGGTGTATAGTGCTGGGTGTATAGCGCGCGACGTGCTGGGTGTATAGTGCGTGACGTGCTGGGTGTATAGTGCGTGACGTGCTGGGTGTATAGTGCGCGTGCGTGACGTGCTGGGTGTATAGTGCGCGACGTGCTGGGTGTATAGTGCGCGACGTGCTGGGTGTATAGTGCGTGACGTGCTGGGTGTATAGTGCGCGACGTGCTGGGTGTATAGTGCGTGACGTGCTGGGTGTATAGTGCGTGACGTGCTGGGTGTATAGTGCGTGACGTGCTGGGTGTATAGTGCGTGACGTGCTGGGTGTATAGTGCGCGACGTGCTGGGTGTATAGTGCGTGACGTGCTGGGTGTATAGTGCGTGACGTGCTGGGTGTATAGTGCGTGACGTGCTGGGTGTATAGTGCGCGACGTGCTGTTTGTATAGTGCGTGACGTGCTGGGTGTATAGTGCGTGACGTGCTGGGTGTATAGTGCGTGACGTGCTGGGTGTATAGTGCGTGAAGAGCTGGGTGTATAGTGTGTGACGTGCTGGGTGTATAGTGCGTGACGTGCTGAGTGTATAGTGCGTGACGTGCTGGGTGTATAGTGCGTGACGTGCTGGGTGTATAGTGCGTGACGTGCTGGGTGTATAGCGCGTGACGTGCTGGGTGTATAGCGCGTGACGTGCTGGGTGTATAGCGCGTGACGTGCTGGGTGTATAGCGCGTGACGTGCTGGGTGTATAGCGCGTGACGTGCTGGGTGTATAGTGCGTGACGTGCTGGGTGTATAGCGCGTGACGTGCTGGGTGTATAGCGCGTGACGTGCTGGGTGTATAGCGCGTGACGTGCTGGGTGTATAGTGCGCGACGTGCTGGGTGTATAGTGCTGGGTGTATAGTGCGTGACGTGCTGGGTGTATAGTGCGTGACGTGCTGGGTGTATAGCGCGTGACGTGCTGGGTGTATAGTGCGGGACGTGCTGGGTGTATAGTGCGTGACGTGCTGGGTGTATAGTGTGTGACGTGCTGGGTGTATAGTGCGTGACGTGCTGGGTGTATAGTGCGCGACGTGCTTTGTGTATAGCGCGCGACGTGCTGGGTGTATAGTGCGGGACGTGCTGGGTGTATAGCGCGTGACGTGCTGGGTGTATAGCGCGCGACGTGCTGGGTGTATAGCGCGTGACGTGCTGTGTGTATTGCGCGTGACGTGCTGGGTGTATAGCGCGTGACGTGCTGGGTGTATAGCGCGCGACGTGCTGGGTGTATAGCGCGCGACGTGCTGGGTGTATAGTGCGTGACGTGCTGGGTGTATAGTGCGCGACGTGCTGGGTGTATAGTGCGCGACGTGCTGGGTGTATAGTGCGCGACGTGCTGGGTGTATAGTGCGCGACGTGCTGGGTGTATAGTGCGTGACGTGCTGGGTGTATAGTGCGTGACGTGCTGGGTGTATAGCGCGTGACGTGCTGGGTGTATAGCGCGTGACGTGCTGGGTGTATAGTGCGCGTGTGTGACGTGCTGGGTGTATAGTGCGTGACGTGCTGGGTGTATAGCACGTGACGTGCTGGGTGTATAGCGCGTGACGTGCTGGGTGTATAGCGCGTGACGTGCTGGGTGTATAGTGCGTGACGTGCTGGGTGTATAGCGCGTGACGTGCTGGGTGTATAGCGCGTGACGTGCTGGGTGTATAGTGCGCAACGTGCTGGGTGTATAGTGCTGGGTGTATAGTGCGTGACGTGCTGGGTGTATAGCGCGTGACGTGCTGGGTGTATAGCGCGTGACGTGCTGGGTGTATAGTGCGGGACGTGCTGGGTGTATAGTGCGTGACGTGCTTGGTGTATAGTGCGTGACGTGCTGGGTGTATAGTGTGTGACGTGCTGGGTGTATAGTGCGTGACGTGCTGGGTGTATAGTGCGCGACGTGCTTTGTGTATAGCGCGCGACGTGCTGGGTGTATAGTGCTGGGTGTATAGTGCGTGACGTGCTGGGTGTATAGTGCGTGACGTGCTGGGTGTATAGCGCGTGACGTGCTGGGTGTATAGTGCGGGACGTGCTGGGTGTATAGTGCGTGACGTGCTTGGTGTATAGTGCGTGACGTGCTGGGTGTATAGTGTGTGACGTGCTGGGTGTATAGTGCGTGACGTGCTGGGTGTATAGTGCGCGACGTGCTTTGTGTATAGCGCGCGACGTGCTGGGTGTATAGTGCGGGACGTGCTGGGTGTATAGCGCGTGACGTGCTGGGTGTATAGTGCGCGACGTGCTGGGTGTATAGCGCGTGACGTGCTGTGTGTATAGCGCGTGACGTGCTGGGTGTATAGCGCGTGACGTGCTGGGTGTATAGCGCGTGACGTGCTGGGTGTATAGCGCGCGACGTGCTGGGTGTATAGTGCGTGACGTGCTGGGTGTATAGTGCGTGACGTGCTGGGTGTATAGTGCGCGACGTGCTGGGTGTATAGTGCGCGACGTGCTGGGTGTATAGTGCGTGACGTGCTGGGTGTATAGTGCGTGACGTGCTGGGTGTATAGTGCGTGACGTGCTGGGTGTATAGCGCGTGACGTGCTGGGTGTATAGTGCGCGTGCGTGACGTGCTGGGTGTATAGTGCGTGACGTGCTGGGTGTATAGCGCGCGACGTGCTGGGTGTATAGTGCGTGACGTGCTGGGTGTATAGTGCGTGACGTGCTGGGTGTATAGTGCGTTACGTGCTGGGTGTATAGTGCGCGATGTGCTGGGTGTATAGTGCGTGACGTGCTGGGTGTATAGTGTGTGACGTGCTGGGTGTATAGTGCGTGACGTGCTGGGTGTATAGCGCGTGACGTGCTGGGTGTATAGCGCGTGACGTGCTGGGTGTATAGTGCGTGACGTGCTGCGTGTATAGCGCGTGACGTGCTGGGTGTATAGCGCGTGACGTGCTGGGTGTATAGCGCGTGACGTGCTGGGTGTATAGTGCGTGACGTGCTGGGTGTATAGTGTGTGACGTGCTGGGTTTATAGTGCGCGACGTGCTGGGTGTATAGTGCGTGACGTGCTGGGTGTATAGTGCGTGACGTGCTGGGTGTATAGTGCGTGACGTGCTGGGTGTATAGTGCGTGACGTGCTGGGTGTATAGTGCGTGACGTGCTGGGTGTATAGTGCGTGACGTGACGTGCTGGGTGTATAGTGCGTGACGTGCTGGGTGTATAGTGCGTGACGTGCTGGGTGTATAGTGCGTGACGTGCTGGGTGTATAGTGTGCGTGCGTGACGTGCTGGGTGTATAGTGCGTGACGTGCTGGGTGTATAGTGCGTGACGTGCTGGGTGTATAGTGCGCGACGTGCTGGGTGTATAGTGCGTGACGTGCTGGGTGTATAGTGTGTGACGTGCTGGGTGTATAGTGCGTGACGTGCTGGGTGTATAGCGCGCGACGTGCTGGGTGTATAGCGCGCGACGTGCTGGGTGTATAGTGTGTGACGTGCTGGGTGTATAGTGCGTGAGTGCTGGGTGTATAGCGCGTGACGTGCTGGGTGTATAGCGCGTGACGTGCTGGGTGTATAGTGCGTGTGACGTGCTGGGTGTATAGTGCGTGTGACGTGCTGGGTGTATAGCGCGTGACGTGCTGGGTGTATAGCGCGTGACGTGCTGGGTGTATAGCGCGTGACGTGCTGGGTGTATAGTGCGCGACGTGCTGGGTGTATAGTGCGCGACGTGCTGGGTGTATAGTGCGTGACGTGCTGGGTGTATAGTGCGTGACGTGCTGGGTGTATAGTGCGCGACGTGCTGGGTGTATAGTGCGCGACGTGCTGGGTGTATAGCGCGCGACGTGCTGGGTGTATAGCGCGCGACGTGCTGGGTGTATAGTGCGCGACGTGCTGGGTGTATAGTGCGCGACGTGCTGGGTGTATAGTGCGCTACGTGCTGGGTGTATAGCGCGTGACGTGCTGGGTGTATAGTGCGTGACGTGCTGGGTGTATAGTGCGTGATGTACTGGGTGTATAGCGCGTGACGTGCTGGGTGTATAGTGCGTGACGTGCTGGGTGTATAGTGCGCGACGTGCTGGGTGTATAGTGCGTGACGTGCTGGGTGTATAGTGCGTGCGTGACGTGCTGGGTGTATAGTGCGTGACGTGCTGGGTGTATAGTGCGTGACGTGCTGGGTGTATAGCGCGTGACGTGCTGGGTGTATAGCGCGTGACGTGCTGGGTGTATAGTGCGCGCGACGTGCTGGGTGTATAGTGCGTGACGTGATGGGTGTATAGTGCGCGTGACGTGCTGGGTGTATAGTGCGCGTGACGTGCTGGGTGTATAGCGCGTGACGTGCTGGGTGTATAGTGCGTGACGTGCTGGGTGTATAGTGCGCGCGACGTGCTGGGTGTATAGTGCGTGACGTGCTGGGTGTATAGTGCGTGACGTGCTGGGTGTATAGTGCGTGCGACGTGCTGGGTGTATAGCGCGTGACGTGCTGGGTGTATAGCGCGCGACGTGCTGGGTGTATAGCGCGCGACGTGCTGGGTGTATAGCGCGCGACGTGCTGGGTGTATAGCGCGCGACGTGCTGGGTGTATAGCGCGCGACGTGCTGGGTGTATAGCGCGTGACGTGCTGGGTGTATAGTGCGTGACGTGCTGGGTGTATAGTGCGTGACGTGCTGGGTGTATAGTGCGCGCGACGTGCTGGGTGTATAGCGCGTGACGTGCTGGGTGTATAGTGCGTGACGTGCTGGGTGTATAGTGCGCGCGACGTGCTGGGTGTATAGTGCGTGACGTGCTGGGTGTATAGTGCTGGGTGTATAGTGCGCGCGCGTGACGTGCTGGGTGTATAGTGCGCGCGTGTGATGTGCTGGGTGTATTGTGCGCGTGCGTGACGTGCTGGGTGTATAGTGCGCGCGCGTGACGTGCTGGGTGTATAGTGCGTGCGCGTGATGTGCTGGGTGTATAGTGCGCGTGACGTGCTGGGTGTATAGTGCGCGCGACGTGCTGGGTGTATAGTGCGCGCGCGCGTAACGTGCTGGGTGTATAGTGCGCGCGCGACGTGACGTGCTGGGTGAGGGGTTAACTGGAATGATGTCCAGTACGGTAGTTATGCTCCTGCTTCAGCACCAGCTGTGTATCCCCCTGTGAATATGTATTGTTCCCATTCCAGTGTCTGCACCAACACATACACTGGAATCTATGCGAGAGGGAAAGGGTTAATGTTAATTCTGTGTTTATGGCCCTTTGTCCCTTTTCCCGCCTTTGCAGGCTCCATTTTGCAGCTTCTCCATAGGTCGCCATTGGGGCTCAATGCAATCCTATGGAGATTCCGGCGATTTGGGCCCGTTTCCGTAGAAGACCTGCAGGTGGCGCCCGAGAGGAGGAGCGGCGGTTCCCCATTGAAAGTGAATGGAGTAATGCATTTCAATGGGGATTCCTGGAAGCCGACCTCCGGAGACGAGCTGGCAGCCTGCCAGACCGCGAAACCGCAAGAGCGGAAACAATGTCACAAAAGAGCTTTGATCGCGCAATTGCCGTGGGAACGAGGAAGTTCACGGCCAATTGGCGTCGGAGCTTTTGTTCTAGGGCACCCAGAAATAAAATTCAATTAATGGCGACGAGAAAGGGTCGCGCCGGCCAGGAGTACCCTAACATTGAATCCTATGGCGGCGCCGGCCCATGCATATCTTATGGCGGCGCCGGCCCATGCATTTCCTATGGCGGCGCCGGCCCATGCATTTCCTATGGCGGCGCCGGCCCTATTGATTTTAATGGAGGGAAGCCGCGTGAAAAAATGGCTAAGTCAGAATGAGCAGAAACCTGGAACCCATAACTCCGGTTCTGTTCAACCTAGAGGGCTGAGATTCGGCCACCATGTAGTCCTAGATCCGGCAGGATTGCATGGCAAATACCAACCCTCTCGGGGCAACAGAACGGAGTCAGGGTAATTGCAAAGTTTGGGTTTCTGCCATTGACTTGCTTGGTAGAAAAAAGCCACTTTTGTAATGTGCTTTTAAACTGTATTTTTGTACCTCTGGTTCTGGGGGTCGTGGAAGGCTGATATTTGGCCACTATGGCAAGGGTCCTCCGGCATGAGGACCTGGCAAATTTCAGCCCGCTCAGACCCACAGAACGGATTATTTTAATATGTGTAGATATTAAAGAATGTATTGTATTTTGGGTCTGGTAAAAGCCCGGGAAGGCTAGAGCCCATATGGTATGTTAATGCTCAGGGGGGAGACAAGTGGTCTACAATAAACCCCCTGATCAAAGGCTCCCCCACCCTGCTTGTGTATGCTAGCACAAAGGAAAGCAGGACGTGGGTACTTTATGATTAGTGTTGTGTTTCCCACCTGAAGACAAAAGTTTTCCTGTCACAAGCAGACTTTCAAACGCCGGTCTTGTGGGAGGGGGCTAGGGAAATGAGCCCCTGATTACAATAATGTCCACCCCTGTGGGCAGGCATGACTTTGCCTCTCAAGTGAGGTGGCAAAGCATCATTGGGTGGACGTAATTGATGTCCAATGCCTGACACCCTCTGTGAACGTATAGGGCTGGAATCCCATATAAACCAGTGTAAACCCTATACCCGTTGTCTTTCGTGTCTTTCGTGATGTCGTCATTTGAACCTGTATTGCTGAATGAATTGCCAATCCTGTACCTGATTGCTTCATTGTCCAACCCTTAAGTGTCTATACCTTGTCGGTTATTTGTACCATCTTGTGTGTTCTCCTTCTTTAAGGAATAAACTATATTTATTATATCTAAGTCGTGTTCAATTCAACCCAGATATTTGGTGTATATTATAACCTATCACAAGTTACCGTGACAGGCTGTATTTACTGGTGGCAGCGGCGGGATTGAATTGAACCTGTATTACAGTTTACTGCGGGACTCTGTAATACAGTTGGAACTCGGGTGAATTGCGAGTTCCTAAGGCTAAAGATATTGGACACACTGTGTACAACATATAACACAAGATATGACACCACCTCACTGTTCCCCTACTTGTGAGAAGCATTGCCTCCGGAGCACAAGTGCCGGCCATCCGTCTGACTGGAGCCGGGCACCGAGACCGGGGGAATGTATCAAGTCCGAGCGGGAACCTCCAGCCGGTAGAGCTGAGAGAGAGGCGGCGATCGGAGAACACGAAACAAGGCCGGCTGAGCAAAGAACCACAGCTGCAGCCGCTGTAACCACCAAACCGCCCGGAGAGCAGGGAATGGACCCAGCTCCGGGACAACAGAGACTTGCGGAGGGAGCGGGTGTTCTCGGAGACCACAGTAGTCTTGCAGCAGGAGAGGTATCGGCCGTTGCGACGGCCAGTCCATTTTCCCTGGAAGAGCTAGCACTGATGTGTGCGTGGGGAGAGACGTGGTCCCAGGCGAAGCGGAACGAGCTCCAGAAGCTGACGATGTCCCGACCCGCTTACCCCCTCCCTGAGCCCGGCGCTCAAGCAACTCCGCTCTGTACTCAGCAGCCTCTTGCGGGGGGTGGTCCACCGGCGGCGGAGGAGCTCCGGAACGAGCCCAGCGCTCCAACAACTCCGTCTTGGACCTTGCAGCCTCTTGCGGGAGGTAGTCCACCGGTGGCGGAGAAGTTCCGGCAAGAGCGGCGGTGCTATCACTGCCATCAAGCGGGCCACATCAAAGCCTGATGCCCGGACCGTGCGCGGTCGAGCGAAGAAGCCCCTCAAGGCCAGCGCTCACAAGCTGCGGACAAGGTGACCCATTTAGTGGCATCCTCCGATGGCTCCCGCCTAGCCGGGGCGACAAGCCTTCGCGGGACGTCCCCTGGAGAATCTGGCCGGGCTGCATCGGCAACAGCGGCGGAGAGCAGCGGCCATCCATCTGATCCCGGCGGGGAACAGCTGAGGGGTGGCCGGAGCACATCTTTTCCGGCCATCAGCAGCGGTGCTCGGCAAGCGGTCGGCTTGCTACAGCAAGGTGCTGTGGTCCCCCTGGCCCGACCTGATATGGTCCGGCCAGTGGAAGTGCTCCCAGGACGCGGGATGCAGGCAGCGGCAGCGGAGGAGAAGCCGCGATTCCGGCAAGATGCCAGAGCCGATTTGATTTGGGGGGAGGGTCGTGGTGTGCGGGAGGTGGGTGTTTTGCCTTGTTTGGAGGAGTCGATGCTCCTCAGAAGCGACCGGAGCCCCACCATCTACGCCGGTGACCCTGTGCCAAAGCCGGGTGCTGTTGCGGCAGTCACCCAGAGCTCGCCCGTAGCGGCGGCGGCAGAAGAGCCGCGATTCCGGCAAAGTGCCGGAGCCTTTTCTGAGTGGGGAGAAGGACAGGGATTGCGGGAGGAGGGTGGTTCACCTTGTTCGAATGGAGCCGAGTTTCTCCACGAGGACTTGGGACCCATGTCCTGCACCGTTTTCCCTGTGCCGAACCCAGAACTGTTGCGGCAGTTGCCCGGAGCTCACCGGCCAAGCTGATGCCGGCGGCGGCCACTCCAATCCCCCTGCAATCGGGACCTACAAAGGCGGCGGTCTCAGCGGAGACCAGCGAGGTAAGCCAGACCCAGTGGCAGACTGACCCTGACTTATTGTTACCTATAACTGTACCCTGTTATTCCACTGTAGGAGTGACTGGTGGGTGGCAGGAGATAGGGTTACCAGGGGAGGGGAAGGAAGGGCCCCACTGTTGCAGCCTTGCTATGGGCTGGAGGTATCAGGGGTTGTGGCAAAGTTAGACCACCCCAGGGTTACCTACCGACCAGGAGCTAAGGTGGGTGCATCCGTTCCAGCAACCCTGAGCTCACCTCCGGTAATGGGGGCACAGCTTCAGGGAGAGGGGCTAGCCCCGTTAGCACCCAGCTCTAGGGTAGGATTGCCTGGGAGAGGGTTGGGTAGGCCAGTGGGAACCGGGGAGGAAAGGCAGCAAGTGAGCCAGCTGGATTTCCCCATTACCCTGGCAAAGCATCAGGGGGTCTCTCGGTTTAGAGCCCCACTGTTGTCGCCTGGCTATGGGCTGGAGGTATCAGGGGCAGTGGCAAATTTAGACCACCCCCAGGGTACCTGCCAGCCAGGAGCCAAGGCGGGGCTTCTGCACCAGTGCCCCTGGGCTCCTCTCCGGTAATGGGGAGGCAGTGTCAGGGAGATGGCCTCACTCAGGTGTCCTTAGGGTCCAGGTTAGGATTTGCTAGGGAGAAGCGGAGTGAGGGAAGGCTGCAGGTAGGTAGCCAGTACCAGGTTTCAGTAGGAGAAGAAGGGCTAGTGGTAGCCGGGGAGGGAAAGCAGCAGGTATGGCAGCTAGAGTTCCCCATTACCCTGGCGGAACCTCAGGGGGTCTCTCAGATCAGCAACCCCCTGTTGCAGCCTGACTATGGGCTGGAGGTATCCTGGGCAGTGGCAAGCTTGTGCCACCCCGGGGATACCTGCCAGCCAAGAGCTAAGGCGGTTGCATCTGAAGAGATGCCCCTGAGCTGATCTCTGGTAAGGGGGAGAAAAGGTCAGGGAGATAGGTGCACTCAGGTGGTCCCTGTGTCTGGGTTAGGATTGCCTAGGGGGAAGCAGAGTGAAGGTGGGCTGCAGGGAAGTAAGCAGCAGGAGTCCTCAGCAGTGGCTGAGGTGCTGAGGCTAGGCAGGGAGGCACTGGGGAGCAGGGGGAGATAGGAGGTCAGCGGGGTGTCAGGCAGCTGGTAGAAGCTAGGGATGGGCTAGGAAGGCAGGAGGTCCCTTGTTCTGACTTGCCAAGAGGGACCCCCATGACAGATTCCCCAGAGTTAGGGCTGTGGGTAGGTAGGCAGCCAGGAGCACTAGCCAGGGTTAGGGGGGTACAGCAGAGGGTTCTGTCCCCAGGGCAGCCAAGGGTAGCTACAGGGAGGAAGGGCAGCACAGTGGAGGGGAGAGGAGTGATGCTGGCCCTAGCAGCAGTGGTGGTAGCAGTTGCTTATCTCCTGGCCTGCAGTATTGAGAGGGCAGGAACAAAGCATTTGGGTACCAGGAACCCCAGTACAGGGTACTGGGGGATTGCCTTGTCCCAGGAGGCACAGGAGAGGGTAGTAGTCAGCACCCCAGGTGGTTTCTGGAATCAAGACGTGATGCCACTCGGGGTGGGAACTGCCCTAGAGCCAGGGAGGAGAGGCATAGGTATAGCAGAGCAGCTACAGGTGGGCACAGGGCCAGGGCAGGTAGGGTCCCTACAGGATAGTGACATAGCTCTTTCCCAGACTTGGTTGACAGGAAAGCGACGGTCTGTGCTTGGTAGCTGGTCTCTCGCTGGTACAGAGACATGCCAGTCTCTGGGCAGTATGCAGCCTGGTCTGCAGAGGTTCCCCTTCACGATGGGCTTGGTTCACCAGGCCCTGGGTGTGGGGCAGAGGGGGGCAAAGGAGAATGCCCGGCGGCCACATTGGAGCCCTGCTCAGCAGGATCTGGACTTCACAATCCAATGTGGCCAGGACAATGTACTGGACAATGCCGGAGGACAATTTTGCCAGGACAACCCCTCAGGACTTATGAAGTGCTTCAAGAATGCCAGTGGTGTCCCAGTGCCATGGTGGGGAGCTGGGTCACAAGGCACCCATTGAGCAGGGGAGGTGTCATGGGAGAGGGGGTTTGGCCCGGTATTAAAGGGGTTACACCCCATTTGGCCACCCCCTGCTCTCACCTGGGAGGCGAGGGGTTAACTGGAATGATGTCCAGTACGGTAGTTATGCTCCTGCTTCAGCACCAGCTGTGTATCCCCCTGTGAATATGTATTGTTCCCATTCCAGTGTCTGCACCAACACTTACACTGGGATCTATGCGAGAGGGAAAGGGTTAATGTTAATTCTGTGTTTATGGCCCTTTGTCCCTTTTCCCGCCTTTGCAGGCTCCATTTTGCAGCTTCTCCATAGGTCGCCATTGGGGCTCAATGCAATCCTATGGAGATTCCGGCGATTTGGGCCCGTTTCCGTAGAAGACCTGCAGGTGGCGCCCGAGAGGAGGAGCGGCGGTTCCCCATTGAAAGTGAATGGAGTAATACATTTCAATGGGGATTCCTGGAAGCCGACCTCCGGAGACGAGCTGGCAGCCTGCCAGACCGCAAAACCGCAAGAGCGGAAACATTGTCACAAAAGAGCTTTGATCGCGCAATTGGCATGGGAACGAGGGCCTCGGTCAAGTTCACGGCCAATTGGCGTCGGAGCTTTTGTTCTAGGGCACCCAGAAATAAAATTCCTTTTGCCCCTAGATGTTAGGAACCCCCTCACTTGACCCCAACAGGGTCCGACAATTAATGGCGGCGCGAAAGGGTCGCGCCGGCCAGGAGTGCCCTAACATTGAATCCTATGGAGGCGCCGGCCCATGCATTTCCTATGGAGGCGCCGGCCCATGCATTTCCTATGGCGGCGCCGGCCCATGCATTTCCTATGGCGGCGCCGGCCCATGCCTTTCCTATGGCGGCGCCGGCCCTATTGATTTTAATGGAGGGAAGCCGCGTGAAAAAACAGCTAAGTCAGAATGAGCAGAAACCTGGAACCCATAACTCCAGTTCTGTTCAACCTAGAGGGCTGAGATTCGGCCACCATGTAGTCCTGGTTCCGACAGGATTGCATGGCAAATACCTACCCTCTCGGGGCAACAGAACGGAGTCAGGGTAATTGCAAAATTTGTACTTTTAAACTGTATTTTTGTATCTCCGGTTCTGCGGGTCGTGGAAGGCGGATATTTGGCCACTATGGCAAGGGTCCTCCGGCATGAGGACCTGGCAAATTTCAGCCTGCTCAGATCCACAGAACGGATTATTTTAATATGTGTAGATATTAAAGAATGTATTGTATTTTGGGTGTGGTATAAAAACCCAGAGCCCATATGGTATGTTAATGCTCAGGGGGGAGACAAGTGGTCTACAATAAACCCCCTGATCAAAGCCTCCCCCACCCTGCTTGTGTATGCTAGCACAAAGGAAAGCAGGACGTGGGTACTTTATGATAAGTGTTGTGTTTCACACCTTGGGACAAAAGTTTTCCTGTCCCAAGCAGACTTTCAGACGCCGGTCTTGTGGGAGGGGGGCTAGGGAAATGAGCCCCTGATTAGAATAATATCCACCCAGTGGGCAGGTATTACTGTGCCTCTCAAGTGAGGTGGCAAAGGGTATAGTGCGTGTGCGCTACTTGCTGGGTGTATAGTGCGTGTGCGCTACTTGCTGGGTGTATAGTGCGCGTGCGTGACGTGCTGGGTGTATAGTGCGCTTGTGCCTTGTAGTTTATCCGCTCTCTTTACTGCAGATGGGAGCTTTCCGCAATGACAACAAACAGCAACATCAGCCGCCCCCTGCTGTCCTCGCACGGATAGATGCAGAAGCCGCCCCCTGCTGTCCTCGCACGGATAGATGCAGAAGCCGCCCCCCTGCTGTCTTCGCACGGATAGATGCAGAAGCCGCCCCCTGCTGTCCTCGCACGGATAGATGCAGAAGCCGCCCCCTGCTGTCCTCGCACGGATAGATGCAGAAGCCGCCCCCTGCTGTCCTCGCACGGATAAATGCACAAGCCGTCCCCCTGCTGTCCTCGCACGGATAGATGCAGAAGCCGCCCCCTGCTGTCCTCGCACGGATAGATGCAGAAGCCGTCCCCCTGCTGTCCTCGCACGGATAGATGCAGAAGCCGCCCCCTGCTGTCCTCGCACGGATTGATGCAGAAGACGTCCCCCTGCTGTCCTCGCATGGATAGATGCAGAAGCCGCCCCCCTGCTGTCCTCGCACGGATAGATGCAGAAGCTGCCCCCTGCTGTCCTCGCACGGATAGATGCAGAAGCCGTCCCCCTGCTGTCCTCGCACGGATAGATGCAGAAGCCACCCCCTGCTGTCCTCGCACGGATAGATGCAGAAGCCGTCCCCCTGCTGTCCTCGCACGGATAGATGCAGAAGCCGCCCCCCTGCTGTCCTCGCACGGATAGATGCAGAAGCCGCCCCCCTGCTGTCCTCGCACGGATAGATGCAGAAGCCGCCCCCCTGCTGTCCTCGCACAGATAGATGCAGAAGCCGCCCCCTGCTGTCCTCGCACGGATAAATGCAGAAGCCGTCCCCCTGCTGTCCTCGCACGGATAGATGCAGAAGCCGTCCCCTGCTGTCCTCGCACGGATAGATGCAGAAGCCGTCCCCTGCTGTCCTCGCACGGATAGATGCAGAGGCCGTCCCCTGCTGTCCTCGCACGGATAGATGCAGAAGCCGCCCCCTGCTGTCCTCGCACGGATAGATGCAGAAGCTCACAGTTGTGCCGCTCTATCCTCGCACAGACGTGCAAGACCCTTGACACGCTTAGTCTTACTACGGCCCTCTGCTCCACGCACACCCACTCACTGCATAGCCCACCATTTTCTCTCTCACTGTTACGCCTCCTCCTTGCACACTCAGGCTCTCTCTACCCCTCCTCGCACACCCAGGCTCTCTATACCCCTCCTCCTCGCACACCCAGGCACTCTATACCCCTCCTCCTCGCACACCCAGGCTCTCTATGCTTCTCACACTGACTCACTGGATTCCAGTGCTAACGCTCGCTCTCCCACCCGCCCGCTCTCACGCTCGCCCTCTCGCCCTCTGCGGCCCCTGCTTTTAGCAGACTTCTGTACTCACGGGCATGAGGTAATTTATGTCCAGATCCTCTTCGCACTAATAGTGATTTCTTACTCGGGACAGACCCACAACGGGTCGGACTGTGTATAACAAGAACTGTGTATAACAATTGCTGTTCACAAGAACTGAAAAGCGTGCTCACCCGCAAACCCGACGGTCAGATTCACACAATATATATATATATATATATATATATATATATAGCTAATCAGAAGAAAGTGTCCCACTAAAAGCACTCAAGCAAAATGAAGTAATAAGTTAATTTATTCATGGAAAAACATGGATCACACAAAATAAAATAAAAAAATGAAACAGTCCCCAACGAACCCCTCAAGCATGTATTCTAACCCAAACATGAGAGAGAATGTACCAAGATATAGTTAAAGCAGTCAAACGACACAAAAAAAACATGTATAATAAAGAATACAGAGCAGAAAAAAGGTAAATCAATCTACTCCTATGGTTTTAAGACCGGCAGGTCAAAAAGAATAATCTGAAAGGGACTGCTAAGTACCACACTAAATCAGTGCTAAGTACCACACTAAATCAGTGCTAAGTACCACACTAAATCAGTGCTAAGTACCACACTAAATCAGTGCTAAGTACCACACTAAATCAGTGCTAAGTACCACACTAAATCAGTGCTAAGTACCACACTAAATCAGTGCTAAGTACCACACTAAATCAGTGCTAAGTACCATACTAAATCAGTGCTAAGTACCACACTAAATCAGTGCTAAGTACCACACTAAATCAGTGCTAAGTACCACACTAAATCAGTGCTAATGCAGTACCACTCTGATCCACTCTGAGGACTTTCATGCTGGCAACACAACTGGTGACCTGAGCTTACTGTCTATTGGATTACAGTTTGTATTATTTCTCTTGGGTTACTACATATATATATTATAAGCCTCATTTTTTGTGATCAGAGTGGTATTATTGCATTAGCACTGATTTAGTGTGGTACTTAGCACTGATTTAGTGTGGTACTTAGCACTGATTTAGTGTGGTACTTAGCACTGATTTAGTGTGGTACTTAGCACTGATTTAGTGTGGTACTTAGCACTGATTTAGTGTGGTACTTAGCACTGATTTAGTGTGGTACTTAGCACTGATTTAGTGTGGTACTTAGCACTGATTTAGTGTGGTACTTAGCACTGATTTAGTGTGGTACTTAGCACTGATTTAGTGTGGTACTTAGCACTGATTTAGTGTGGTACTTAGCACTGATTTAGTGTGGTACTTAGCACTGATTTAGTGTGGTTCTTATCTGTCCCTTTCAGATTATTCTTTTTGACCTGCCGGTCTTAAAACCATAGGAGTAGATTTATTTACCTTTTTTTCTGCTCTGTATTCTTTATTATACATGTTTTATTTGTGTCGTTTGACTGCTTTAATACACACACACACACACACACACACACACACACACACACACACACACACATACATACATACATACATACATACATCTACACAAGTACTGATATACAGTATATACACAGACTGACACACACACAAAACTGTCCCCCTGTCTCTGTCCTTCCCCTGCTGCCCCGATCCCTCGGCCGCCCACTCCACCTCCCCGCCCCCTCGGCCTCCCCGCCCCCTCGGCCTCCCCGCCCACTCCGCCATCCCGCCCACTCCGCCGTCCCGCCCCCTCGGCCTCCCCGCCCACTCCGCCATCCCGCCCACTCCGCCGTCCCGCCCCCTCGGCCTCCCCGCCCCCTCGGCCTCCCCGCCCACTCCGCCGTCCCGCCCACTCCGCCGTCCCGCCCCGCCCACTCCGCCGTCCCGCCCCCTCGGCCTCCCCGCCCACTCCGCCATCCCGCCCACTCCGCCGTCCCGCCCCCTCGGCCTCCCCGCCCCCTCGGCCTCCCCGCCCCCTCGGCCTCCCCACCCACTCCGCCGTCCCGCCCACTCCGCCGTCCCGCCCCGCCCACTCCGCCGTCCCGCCCCCTCGGCCTCCCCGGCCACTCCGCCATTCCGCCCCCCACAAACTTCTCATGTTAGTGACCGCAAACCTTTTATAAATCCCGTAATTCTGTATCACACAATAACGGAAAATTTATCATTTAATAAAAATGTTTTTAATTAAATCTTCCTTTGTTATTCAATAGGTCGAATGAGATAAGGAGGGGAGGTGTGTATGTGTGTGTTACAGGGTACATGCAACCACACGCGGGTTTTCTTGATAAGGCTTATTTATTGAGCCTTAAAAAATATAGCACACAAAAACAAAACAGCTTCTTGTCAGCATAGAAAAACAAGAAAGCTTCTTTTCAACAAGCAGGACACAGACAGTTCATCAAACATGTACTTTGAAAACAGACCTTGTAGCAGTAATCTTACTTCAGCATTTCACTACTGTCTCCTGACCAGCTAGCTCCCATGTGTGCCTAGCCGGGTGTTTTTAAAGCCCCTTGATGAGGCAGCTGGGATCAGACTAATTAAACAGCCCTCTCAACTGAAACTTAACCTCGTCACTGCTGCACTGCAAACCTAAACATAGGTTTGCCAGGTATATGGCTGGTGACGTTTATTCACCCTGTCACATTCCTCCCCTGTTAGTGTGTGGCTGGAGCCACGCACGACTGAAGCCCGACCATCCACCCCTTCTCTAGAAAAGAAATCAGCATTTGCATTTTCTTTTCCAGGCCTGTGCTGAATCTCAAATGAGAAGGGTTGGAGGGCTATATACCACCTGGTCAATCTAGCATTAGAGTCCTTCATAGTATTTAACCACTTTAATGGAGCATGGTCTGTTACCAACGTAAAATGGACTCCCGCCAGGTAATGCCTCAAGGCCTCAATTGCCCACTTTACTGCGAGGCACTCCTTCTCAATTACTGAGTAGTTTTTTTCCGTTGGGAACAATTTCCTACTCAGAAAAAGGATCGGATGTTCCCCTCCCTCAAACTGTTGTGACAACACTGCCCCTAGCCCTATCTCTGATGCATCGGTTTGCACTACAAAAGGCCTGTTAAAGTCTGGGCTTCTAAGGACGGGACCCTCTGATAGACACCTTTTTATGTCCTAAAAGGCTCTCTGCCACTCCCTTGACCACACCACTTGTGTAGGGGCACATTTTTTTGTGAGGTCCGTTAAAGGGGCTGCAACTTCCGAGTAGTTGGGGATGAACCGCCGATAGTACCCTGCTAAACCGAGTAGAGAGCGTACCTGCGTTTTTGTTTGGGGGTCGGAACTTCTTTCAGGGCAGCTACCTTGTCGGCTAGTGGCCTTACTTTTCCACCTCCCACTGCATACCCTAAATATTTGGTTTCCGCCTTACCTAAGGCATATTTCTTAGGGTTGGCTGTGAGCCCTGCCTCTCTTAGAGATTTGAGGACCGCTTTCAGCCTATTTAGATGGGCCCGCCAGTGTCTACTATAAATAACAATGTCATCTAGGTAGGCCGCGGCATAAGCCCAATGAGGTCTCAGCACTTCATCCATGAGTCTCTGAAATGTGGCTGGGGCTCTATGCAGTCCAAATGGCATTGTCACAAACTGGTATAAACCCATGGGAGTGGCAAAGGCTGTTTTGCATTTGGACTTTTCCTCTAAGGGTATTTGCCAGTATCCTTTTGTTAAGTCCAGCGTGGATATATATTCCACGTTACCAAGGGCGTCAATTAACTCGTCCACCCTTGGCATCAGATATGCGTCAAACTTGGATACCGCATTGACCTTTCGGAGGTCCACACAAAATCTTACCTTCCCATCGGGTTTAGGGACCATAACTAGTGGACTACACCACTCACTGCATGATTCCTCAATCACGCCTAAGTGTAACATTTCTTGTACCGCCTTCTCTACCAGGGCCTTACGACTTTCAGGCAACCTATAAGGACGGGAACGTACTTTTACCCCAGGTGCTGTCTCCATCACATGTGAAACTAAATTAGTTTGCCCTAGTAAATCAGAAAAAAACATCATGGAATTGTGTAATTATTTCTAACAAGTCCCCTTTTTGTTCAGAGGACAATTGTCTACCCATTGAGATTTTCTTATGTTCCCCCATAGGGTCTGAGGACCCAGGTCCGTTTCCTCCTCCACCGGGTGGATGAATAGAGACCACTGCACCTTCCAGGGTTTCAGCAAGTTCACATGGTAAATTTGTTTACCCTTCCTGGACCCTGGTTGAGCGATCTCGTAATCCACATCACCCGTGCGGCGGAGTACTTCGAATGGGCCCTGCCATTTGACTATGAGTTTACTCTCAGAACTGGGTAATAATAACATCACCTGATCTCCCGGGTGAAACTCTCATACAAGCATTTTGATTGTAGCGTCTCTCATGACTGTCCTGGGCTGATCTAAGATTCTCCCTAGCAAAATGACCGACCACATCTAGGCGCTTTCTAAGGTCCAATAGATATTGCAGGGTATTCTTAGAATGGGACCGCTGTTCCTCCCAGGACTCCTTTAGGAGGTCTAGGATATCCCGGGGTTGGCGGCCATATAGCGGTTCAAATGGAGAGAATCCCGTGGAGGCCTGGGGAACTTCCCGCACTGCAAACAGCAGAAAAGGGAGAAGTTCATCCCAAGCTCTCTTCTCTGAATCTACAAATTTTCTCAGCATCCCTTTTAGAGTTCGGTTAAATCTTTCCACCAATCCGTCAGTCTGTGGATGGTAGACCGATGTCCGAACAGACTTGACTTCTAGTAATTTTAAGACATCCTGCATCAGTTTAACCATAAAATTTGTACCTTGGTCTGTCAACATAACCTGGGGAAGTCCAACCCGTGAGAACAGTTCCAACAACTTGTTGGCTACTTGCTTCGCCGTTGCTGTTCTCAGGGGGAACACCTCAGGATATCTTGTTGCATAATCAACTATTACAAGAATAAACCTGTGTCCTTTCGCAAGAAGGTTCTAGAGGTCCTAACAAGTCTACCCCAATCCTCTCAAAAGGAACTGACACCAAGGGTAGAGGAACCAAAGGGGCTGGTTTTTGTCCCTTTGGACTAGTTAGCTGGCACTCCGGACATGCCACACATAACTAAGCAATATCACTATGCATCCCTGGCCAATAGAAACGGGACGAAATACGGTCCAATGTTTTATCCCTGCCCAGGTGACCACCCCAAGGGACAGTATGGGCTAGAGTGAACACAGATTTAACAAACGCCTTGGGAACCAATATCTGTCTGGTGACCTCCCCTGTTTGTGTCTGCCTATTCACCCTATATAGGATATCCTTTGATAATTCAAAATGGGGGAATACTATCACCCCCTGTGCATTCAATATCTGCTCATCAATTTTTACCACTTTATCATATTATCTAGCAAGGACTGGGTCTTCCCTTTGTCTCTGGCGAAAATCAGGGAGGTATAGGTCTTGTAAATCTCCAGGGCCCATATCCCCATCCTTCTGGCCATCCCCAGCCATCACTTGTGACTTCTGGCTACTAGTATGGTCACCTTGAGACCCAGATTTCTGCAACAGTCCTGTTTGTCAGAGCGTCTTTGCTTCCGGCTCTTTCAAACCCGGTGTCTACTGGGGAAAAGGTCTGCCGAGAAGGGGAACCGTTTGCCAGGGTTCTCCTGAGCCATAGAATAAGGCTCCTCGTGAGAGACTGGAGCCATTAGGTTTGAAAAGAAAGGCCAGTCCCAGCCGAGCACAACGGGGGCAGGGAGCCAAGGAGCGACTCCTACTTCGAAGTAGGCCTCCTGACCTTTTACCTGTAGCCGGATTTTGGCTGTCGGATACCATTTTACATCGGTGTGTATACATTCTATACTCCATGGGGAGTCAAAAGAACACACGTTAGGCGGTAACAGTTCTTGGAAAACCAGAGTTTTCCCAGAGCCCAAATCTATAAGGGCCTGGACGGTTTTCTCCCCAACCTGGGCAGGAAGTAGCCAGGGCTTGTAATTTTCTCCTGTGAAGGCCGAGGCTACAGTCCTGCTGAAGGAACAATCCATCTGTGGACAGTCCACGTAACGGTGGCCTTGTTCTCCGCAGGCAGAACATGGAGAGGGTTCCCTCGCCGGAGGGTGACGCGGATATTGCTCAGCTGGGCTGGAAACTGGAGACCAGGCTCCTGATGGGTTCTGTGTGTGACGTCCTCTGAAGTTCCTCTCATGTGGCGACGAGTCAACATCAGGAAGTGGAGGGGGTTCTCGGCGGTGACCAGCATTTGGACCTCTCCATTGTTGGAAGGACTGCTCCTTCCATGGAACTTGGCGGTGGCGTATGGATGGTCCGTAGTTTCCCCATTGCTCCGGTCTCCCTCTTTGGGCGTCCGCAAGTGCCAGTGTAGTCGGATCCGTCCTGTCCCGGACACTCGCCTAGTCCTCGGCCCCAAGGAAGTTCTCGAGTCGAACCGCCAAAGCTAGGGTTTCAGCAGCATGGCGTTTTACCCAAGAGCGTGCGGAAGGGGTTATTACCTGTAGGAATTGTTCCAAAACAACTTGCTCAAGAATTGCCTCCTTAGTGCGCTCCTCTTGTTGTATCCAGCGAGTACATAAGTCCAATAACTGCTGAGCGAGGACCCAGGGTCTCATCTTAGCTGTGTACTTCAGGCTCCGGAACTGCTGCCGGTAGGTGTCTGGGGTCAGACCTAAGCGATCCAGTGTGGCGGCTTTTACTTGTTTGTAATCCATTGCCTGGTCCGCTGGGAGGCCCTGATATGAAGCCTGGGATTCTCCTATGAGGAGCGGGGTCAAAGAGGTTGCCCAGCGATCTGCAGACCAGCCCTGGGCTTCGGCGACTCTTTCAAACGTCAGTAGAAAAGCCTCTGGATCCTCGTTCGGAGCCATTTTCCTCAGGAGGACCGGGGGGTTGTTCGTAAGTTCTGGACTGGCAGACCCCTGGAATTGCGTCAGCAACCTGGCCATCTGTGCTTCCTGCTGCTGGCTTAGGAGCTGGGTTTGCTGCTGCAATAGTCTTTCATCTCTCTCTGCCTGTAGTCGAGCCTGCTCACACAGAAACTCTTTTAAAAATACTTCCATTTTTTTTATCTTTTTTTTTTTTGTGTGTGTGGCCCTTCAACTGCAGCGGCCTCTCAAAATCCCGGCACTTCTGACACCATATGTTGCAGGGTACATGCAACCACACGCGGGTTTTCTTGATAAGGCTTATTTATTGAGCCTTAAAAAATACAGCACACAAAAACAAAACAGCTTCTTGTCAGCATACAAAAACAAAATAGCTTCTCTTCAGCATAGAAAAACAAAACAGCTCCGGGGATCCTCTCCACTCTAACACTAGGGCAAGGTACCAGGGTTCGGCTGTCTGCTCGCGCTCCGGGGATCCTCTCCACTCTAACACTAGGGCAAGGTACCAGGGTTCGGCTGTCTGCTTGCGCTCCGGGGATCCTCTCCACTCTAACACTAGTGCAAGGTACCAGGGTTCGGCTGTCTGCTCGCGCTCCGGGGATCCTCTCCACTCTAACACTAGGGCAAGGTACCAGGGTTCGGCTGTCTGCTCGCACTCCGGGGATCCTCTCCACTCTAACACTAGGGCAAGGTACCAGGGTTCGGCTGTCTGCTCGCGCTCCGGGGATCCTCTCCATTCAAACTAGGGCAAGGTACCAGGGTTCGGCTGTCTGCTCGCGCTCCGGGGATCCTCTCCCCCCTCTAACACTAGGGCAAGGTACCAGGGTTCGGCTGTCGGCTCGCGCTCCGGGGATCCTCTCCACTCTAACACTAGGGCAAGTTACCAGGGTTCGGCTGTCTGCTCGCGCTCCGGGGATCCTCTCCATTCAAACTAGGGCAAGGTACCAGGGTTCGGCTGTCTGCTCGCGCTCCGGGGATCCTCTCCACTCTAACACTAGGGCAAGGTACCAGGGTTCGGCTGTCTGCTCGCGCTCCGGGGATCCTCTCCACTCTAACACTAGGGCAAGTTACCAGGGTTCGGCTGTCTGCTCGCGCTCCGGGGATCCTCTCCACTCTAACACTAGGGCAAGGTACCAGGGTTCGGCTGTCGGCTCGCGCTCCGGGGATCCTCTCCCCTCTAACACTAGGGCAAGGTACCAGGGTTCGGCTGTCTGCTCGCGCTCCGGGGATCCTCTCCACTCTAACACTAGGGCAAGGTACCAGGGTTCGGCTGTCTGCTCGCGCTCCGGGGATCCTCTCCACTCTAACACTAGGGCAAGGTACCAGGGTTCGGCTGTCTGCTCGCGCTCCGGGGATCCTCTCCCCTCTAACACTAGGGCAAAGTACCAGGGTTCGGCTGTCTGCTCGCGCTCCGGGGATCCTCTCCACTCTAACACTAGGGCAAGGTACCAGGGTTCGGCTGTCTGCTCGCGCTCCGGGGATCCTCTCCACTCTAACACTAGGGCAAGGTACCAGGGTTCGGCTGTCTGCTCGCGCTCCGGGGATCCTCTCCACTCTAACACTAGGGCAAGGTACCAGGGTTCGGCTGTCTGCTCGCGCTCCGGGGATCCTCTCCACTCTAACACTAGGGCAAGTTACCAGGTTACTCTCACTGGATGCGGAGAAAGCTTTCGATAGGCTGGACTGGCAAAATCTCTTTGACGTGTTGACGGAAATGGGTTTCACGGGAGCCTTTCTTAGGGGTATACAGACCTTATATCAAGCCCCATGTGCCCAGATTAGAAATGCAGGCTCCTCTCTGACTTAATACCCATAGCAAATAGTACCCGGCAGGGCTGCCCCCTTTCTCCACTCCTGTTTGCGCTCTCCATTGAACCCGTGGCGGCCGCCTTGAGACTGGACCCCAACGTGTCAGGTGTGCGGGTGGGAAAACGGAAATAAAGTGGTGTTATTCGCAGACGACATACTAATGATGATTACCAGACCGCTCACTACTCTCCCCAACCTTTTTCAAGCACTGGGACAATTCGGGAGTATATCCGGCTTCAAAATGAATCAGTCAAAATCACTAGCTCAAAGTATCAATCTCATCCATGACCTGATTAAGCTTCTGAGTATTAATTTTACATGGCGCACAAACTATATACCATACCTAGGGGTAAATCTTACAATCTATAAGTATAATTATCCTCAACAAATTCGTAAGCTCAAGAGCGATTTAGAAGAATGGGATAGATATTGAATCTCCTGGATAGGCAGGATTCCTTTCGGACCCTTCCAGTCCGAGTGCTGGAGAAAGATATTTCCATTTTACAGTGCAATATTGCTAGGTTCGTATGGTCAGGGAAAAGGTCCAGAATCCTAAATACAGTACAACAAAGGCCCTCGAAGCTGAGCTAGATACTCCTCTGGAACTCAGAAAGGGGTACGAGAGAACGGGTTGATATAGAGAACCATATCTGTGCCCCTGCAGATCTAGACACTCTGCTTTGGCTGGACAGCCCAGATAGACCGCCGGGAGGAATAGCAAACCCAATGATTAAGCACTCTTAGTCACTGTGGGATTGGCTTAAATTTAAGTACAGGTTTATGAGCAAAAACTCTAGTATGACCCCACTTTTCAATAATCCTCAATTGTCCCCGGGGAGGGAGGGAGGCAGGTTTACAGCCTGGAAAAGAGGTGGCATAACTAGGATCAAACACATGGTATTGGGGGAAAAAAATTAAGGATTTCCCGGAGCTTCAAGAGAAGGCTGATTTGCGGCCTGATGAGGTGTTCAGATATCTCCAGCTAAAACATTTTATCACGACAAAGCACACAAGTACATCTTCGGCTGTTGAAACATTTTTTGAAATGCTATATACCTCTAGATATCGGGGCAGGGGTTTAATCTCAACCATTTATAAGCTTGTGCTAGATGTGGATTTTTCTGTAAAGACTGTCTATATGCAGCGATGGGAAGAGGAGATGGGGGAAGTCCTGGAGGTCGAGGTATGTCTGATACATGTGAGACGGCAGCTTCTTGTTCCATATGCACAACCAGAAAAGAAAATGCGTATAAGATGCTGTGTCGCTGGTACCTTACACCAACAAGACTACATGCCATCAATAACAGTATATCCCCCCTCTGTTTCCGAGGCTGTGGGCAGAGAGGATCCCTCAGACAGGTTTGGTGCTGATGGGTGCAGGGGATGGTGGATGCTGGTGGGTGCAGGGGATGGTGGGTGCTGATGGGTGCAGGGGATGGTGGGTGCAGGGGATGGTGGGTGCAGGGGATGATGGTGGGTGCTGATGGGTGCAGGGGATGGTGGGTGATGGTGGGTGCTGATGGGTGCAGGGGATGGTGGGTGCTGGTGGGTGCAGGGGATGGTGGGTGCTGATGGGTGCAGGGGATGATGGGTGCAGGGGATGGTGGGTGCAGGGGATGATGGGTGCAGGGGATGGTGGGTGCTGATGGGTGCAGGGGATGGTGGGTGCAGGGGATGATGGATGCAGGGGATGGTGGGTGCTGATGGGTGCAGGGGATGGTGGATGCTGGTGGGTGCAGGGGATGGTGGGTGCTGATGGGTGCAGGGGATGATGGGTGCAGGGGATGGTGGATGATGGTGGGTGCTGATGGGTGCAGGGGATGGTGGGTGCTAATGGGTGCAGGGGATGGTGGGTGCTGATGGGTGCAGGGGATGGTGGGTGCTGATGGGTGCAGGGGATGGTGGGTGCAGGGGATGGTGGGTGCTGATGGGTGCAGGGGATGGTGGGTGCAGGGGATGGTGGGTGCAGGGGATGATGGGTGCAGGGGATGGTGGGTGCTGATGGGTGCAGGGGATGGTGGATGCTGGTGGGTGCAGGGGATGGTGGGTGCTGATGGGTGCAGGGGATGGTGGGTGCTGATGGGTGCAGGGGATGGTGGGTGCTGATGGGTGCAGGGGCTGGTGGGTGCAGGGGATGGTGGGTGCTGATGGGTGCAGGGGATGATGGGTGCTGATGGGTGCAGGGGATGGTGGATGCTGATGGGTGCAGGGGATGGTGGATGCTGATGGGTGCAGGGGATGGTGGATACTGATGGGTGCAGGGGATGGTGGGTGCTGATGGGTGCAGGGGATGATGGGTGCTGATGGGTGCAGGGGATGATGGGTGCTGATGGGTGCAGGGGATGGTGGGTGCTGATGGGTGCAGGGGATGGTGGGTGCTGATGGGTGCAGGGGATGATGGGTGCTGATGGGTGCAGGGGATGGTGGATGCTGATGGGTGCAGGGGATGATGGGTGCTGATGGGTGCAGGGGATGGTGGATGCTGATGGGTGCAGGGGATGGTGGGTGCTGATGGGTGCAGGGGATGGTGGATGCTGATGGGTGCAGGGGATGGTGGGTGCTGGTGGGTGCTGATGGGTGCAGGGGATGGTGGGTGCTGATGGGTGCAGGGGATGGTGGGTGCAGGTGATGATGGGTGCTGATGGGTGCAGGGGATGATGGGTGCAGGGGATGGTGGGTGTTGATGGGTGCAGGGGATGGTGGGTGCAGGGGATGATGGATGCTGATGGGTGCAGGGGATGGTGGGTGCTGGTGGGTGCAGGGGATGGTGGGTGCTGGTGGGTGCAGGGGATGGTGGGTGCTGATGGGTGGGTGCTGATGGGTGCAGGGGATGGTGGATGCTGATGGGTGCAGGGGATGGTGGGTGCTGATGGGTGCAGGGGATGGTGGATGCTGGTGGGTGCAGGGGATGATGGGTGCAGGGGATGGTGGGTGCTGATGGGTGCAGGGGATGGTGGGTGCTGATGGGTGCAGGGGATGGTGGGTGCTGATGGGTGCTGATGGGTGCAGGGGATGGTGGGTGCTGATGGGTGCAGGGGATGGTGGATGCTGGTGGGTGCAGGGGATGGTGGGTGCTGATGGGTGCAGGGGATGGTGGATGCTGATGGGTGCAGGGGATGGTGGGTGCTGATAGGTGCTGATGGGTGCAGGGGATGGTGGGTGCTGATGGGTGCAGGGGATGGTGGGTGCTGATGGGTGCAGGGGATGGTGGGTGCAGGGGATGGTGGATGCTGATGGGTGCTGATGGGTGCAGGGGATGGTGGATGCTGGTGGGTGCAGGAGATGGTGGGTGCTGATGGGTGCAGGAGATGGTGGGTGCTGATGCGTGCAGGTGATGGTGGGTGCTGATGGGTGCAGGGGATGGTAGGTGCAGGGGATGATGGGTGCAGGGGATGGTGGGTGCAGGGGATGATGGGTGCAGGGGATGATGGGTGCAGGGGATGGTGGGTGCAGGGGATGGTGGGTGCTGATGGGTGCAGGGGATGGTGGATGCTGGTGGGTGCAGGGGATGGTGGGTGCTGATGGGTGCAGGGGATGGTGGGTGCTGATGGGTGCAGGGGATGGTGGGTGCTGATGGGTGCAGGGGATGGTGGGTGCTGATGGGTGCAGGGGATGGTTGGTGCTGATGGGTGCAGGGGATGGTGGGTGCTGATGGGTGCAGGGGATGGTGGATGATGATGGGTGCAGGGGATGATGGGTGCTGATGGTTGCAGGGGATGGTGGGTGCTGATGGGTGCAGGGGATGGTGGGTGCAGGGGATGATGGGTGCAGGGGATGGTGGGTGCAGGGGATGGTGGATGCTGATGGGTGCAGGGGGTGGCGGGTGCTGATGGGTGCAGGTGATGGTGGGTGCTGATGGGTGCAGGGGATGGTGGGTGCAGGGGATGGTGGGTGCAGGGGATGGTGGGTGCTGATGGGTGCAGGGGATGGTGGATGCTGGTGGGTGCAGGGGATGGTGGGTGCTGATGGGTGCAGGGGATGGTGGGTGCTGATGGGTGCAGGGGATGGTGGGTGCTGATGGGTGCAGGGGATGGTGGGTGCTGGTGATGGTGGGTGCTGATGGGTGCAGGGGATGGTGGGTGCAGGGGATGGTGGGTGCTGATGGGTGCAGGGGATGGTGGGTGCTGATGGGTGCAGGTGATGGTGGGTGCTGATGGGTGCAGGGGATGGTGGGTGCAGGGGATGGTGGGTGCTGATGGGTGCAGGGGATGGTGGATGCTGGTGGGTGCAGGGGATGGTGGGTGCTGATGGGTGCAGGGGATGGTGGGTGCTGATGGGTGCAGGTGATGGTGGGTGCTGATGGGTGCAGGTGATGGTGGGTGCTGATGGGTGCAGGGGATGGTGGGTGCAGGGGATGGTGGGTGCTGATGGGTGCAGGGGATGGTGGATGCTGGTGGGTGCAGGGGATGATGGGTGCAGGGGATGGTGGGTGCAGGGGATGGTGGGTGCAGGGGATGGTGGGTGCTGATGGGTGCAGGGGATGGTGGGTGCTGATGGGTGCAGGTGATGGTGGGTGCTGATGGGTGCAGGGGATGATGGGTGCAGGGGATGGTGGGTGCTGATGGGTGCAGGGGATGGTGGATGCTGGTGGGTGCAGGGGATGGTGGGTGCTGATGGGTGCAGGGGATGGTGGGTGCTGATGGGTGCAGGTGATGGTGGGTGCTGATGGGTGCAGGTGATGGTGGGTGCTGATGGGTGCAGGGGATGGTGGGTGCAGGGGATGGTGGGTGCTGATGGGTGCAGGGGATGGTGGATGCTGGTGGGTGCAGGGGATGGTGGGTGCTGATGGGTGCAGGGGATGGTGGGTGCTGATGGGTGCAGGGGATGGTGGGTGCTGATGGGTGCAGGGGATGGTGGGTGCTGATGGGTGCAGGGGATGGTGGGTGCTGATGGGTGCAGGGGATGGTGGGTGCTGATGGGTGCAGGTGATGGTGGGTGCTGATGGGTGCAGGAGATGGTGGGTGCAGGGGATGGTGGGTGCAGGGGATGGTGGGTGCTGATGGGTGCAGGTGATGGTGGGTGCTGATGGGTGCAGGTGATGGTGGGTGCAGGGGATGGTGGGTGCAGGGGATGGTGGGTGCAGGGGATGGTGGGTGCTGATGGGTGCAGGGGATGGTGGATGCTGGTGGGTGCAGGGGATGGTGGGTGCTGGTGGGTGCAGGGGATGGTGGGTGCTGGTGGGTGCTGATGGGTGCAGAGGATGATGGGTGCAGGGGATGGTGGGTGCTGATGGGTGCAGGGGATGGTGGGTGCTGATGGGTGCATGGGGTGGTGGGTGCTGATGGGTGCAGGGGATGGTGGGTGCTGATGGGTGCAGGGGATGGTGGGTGCTGGTGGGTGCAGGGGATGGTGGGTGCTGGTGGGTGCTGATGGGTGCAGGGGATGGTGGGTGCTGATGGGTGCAGGGGATGGTGGGTGCTGATGGGTGCAGGGGATGGTGGGTGCTGATGGGTGCAGGGGATGTTGGGTGCTGATGGGTGCAGGGGATGGTGGGTGCTGATGGGTGCAGGGGATGGTGGGTGCTGATGGGTGCAGGGGATGGTGGGTGCTGATGGGTGCATGGGGTGGTGGGTGCTGATGGGTGCAGGGGATGGTGGGTGCTGATGGGTGCAGGGGATGGTGGGTGCTGGTGGGTGCAGGGGATGGTGGGTGCTGGTGGGTGCTGATGGGTGCAGGGGATGGTGGGTGCTGATGGGTGCAGGGGATGGTGGGTGCTGATGGGTGCAGGGGATGGTGGGTGCTGATGGGTGCAGGGGATGGTGGGTGCTGATGGGTGCAGGGGATGGTGGATGCTGATGGGTGCAGGGGATGGTGGATGCTGGTGGGTGCAGGGGATGGTGGATGCTGATGGGTGCAGGGGATGGTGGATGCTGATGGGTGCAGGGGATGGTGGGTGCTGATAGGTGCTGATGGGTGCAGGGGATGGTGGGTGCTGATGGGTGCAGGGGATGGTGGGTGCTGATGGGTGCAGGGGATGGTGGGTGCAGGGGATGGTGGATGCTGATGGGTGCAGGGGATGGTGGGTGCTGATGGGTGCAGGGGATGGTGGGTGCTGATGGGTGCAGGGGATGGTGGATGCTGGTGGGTGCAGGGGATGGTGGGTGCTGATGGGTGCAGGGGATGGTGGATGCTGGTGGGTGCAGGGGATGGTGGGTGCTGATGGGTGCTGATGGGTGCAGGGGATGGTGGGTGCTGATGGGTGCAGGGGATGGTGGGTGCTGATGGGTGCAGGGGATGGTGGATGCTGGTGGGTGCAGGGGATGGTGGGTGCTGATGGGTGCAGGGGATGGTGGATGCTGATGGGTGCAGGGGATGGTGGGTGCTGATAGGTGCTGATGGGTGCAGGGGATGGTGGGTGCTGATGGGTGCAGGGGATGGTGGGTGCTGATGGGTGCAGGGGATGGTGGGTGCAGGGGATGGTGGATGCTGATGGGTGCAGGGGATGGTGGGTGCTGATGGGTGCAGGGGATGGTGGGTGCTGATGGGTGCAGGGGATGGTGGATGCTGGTGGGTGCAGGGGATGGTGGGTGCTGATGGGTGCTGATGGGTGCTGATGGGTGCAGGGGATGGTGGATGCTGGTGGGTGCAGGGGATGGTGGGTGAAGGGGATGGTGGGTGCTGATGGGTGCAGGTGATGGTGGGTGCTGATGGGTGCAGGGGATGGTGGGTGCTGATGCGTGCAGGTGATGGTGGGTGCTGATGGGTGCAGGGGATGGTGGGTGCAGGGGATGATGGGTGCAGGGGATGGTGGGTGCAGGGGATGATGGGTGCAGGGGATGATGGGTGCAGGGGATGATGGGTGCAGGGGATGGTGGGTGCTGATGGGTGCAGGGGATGGTGGATGCTGGTGGGTGCAGGGGATGGTAGGTGCTGATGGGTGCAGGGGATGGTGGGTGCTGATGGGTGCAGGGGATGGTGGGTGCTGATGGGTGCAGGGGATGGTGGGTGCTGATGGGTGCAGGGGATGGTTGGTGCTGATGGGTGCAGGGGATGGTGGGTGCTGATGGGTGCAGGGGATGGTGGATGATGATGGGTGCAGGGGATGATGGGTGCTGATGGTTGCAGGGGATGGTGGGTGCTGATGGGTGCAGGGGATGGTGGGTGCAGGGGATGATGGGTGCAGGGGATGGTGGGTGCAGGGGATGGTGGATGCTGATGGGTGCAGGGGGTGGCGGGTGCTGATGGGTGCAGGTGATGGTGGGTGCTGATGGGTGCAGGGGATGGTGGGTGCAGGGGATGGTGGGTGCAGGGGATGGTGGGTGCTGATGGGTGCAGGGGATGGTGGATGCTGGTGGGTGCAGGGGATGGTGGGTGCTGATGGGTGCAGGGGATGGTGGGTGCTGATGGGTGCAGAGGATGGTGGGTGCTGATGGGTGCAGGGGATGGTGGGTGCTGATGGGTGCAGGGGATGGTGGGTGCTTGTGGGTGCAGGTGATGGTGGGTGCTGATGGGTGCAGGGGATGGTGGGTGCAGGGGATGGTGGGTGCTGATGGGTGCAGGGGATGGTGGGTGCTGATGGGTGCAGGTGATGGTGGGTGCTGATGGGTGCAGGGGATGGTGGGTGCAGGGGATGGTGGGTGCTGATGGGTGCAGGGGATGGTGGATGCTGGTGGGTGCAGGGGATGGTGGGTGCTGATGGGTGCAGGGGATGGTGGGTGCTGATGGGTGCAGGTGATGGTGGGTGCTGATGGGTGCAGGTGATGGTGGGTGCTGACGGGTGCAGGGGATGGTGGGTGCAGGGGGTGGTGGGTGCTGATGGGTGCAGGGGATGGTGGATGCTGGTGGGTGCAGGGGGTGGTGGGTGCTGATGGGTGCAGGGGATGGTGGGTGCTGATGGGTGCAGGGGATGGTGGGTGCTGATGGGTGCAGGGGATGGTGGGTGCTGATGGGTGCAGGGGGTGGTGGGTGCTGATGGGTGCAGGGGATGGTGGGTGCTGATGGGTGCAGGTGATGGTGGGTGCTGATGGGTGCAGGGGATGGTGGGTGCAGGGGATGGTGGGTGCTGATGGGTGCAGGGGATGGTGGGTGCTGATGGGTGCAGGTGATGGTGGGTGCTGATGGGTGCAGAGGATGGTGGGTGCAGGGGATGGTGGGTGCAGGGGATGGTGGGTGCTGATGGGTGCAGGGGATGGTGGATGCTGGTGGGTGCAGGGGATGGTGGGTGCTGATGGGTGCAGGGGATGGTGGGTGCTGATGGGTGCAGGGGATGGTGGGTGCTGATGGGTGCAGGGGATGGTGGGTGCTGATGGGTGCAGGGGATGGTGGGTGCTGATGGGTGCAGGGGATGGTGGGTGCTGATGGGTGCAGGGGATGGTGGGTGCTGATGGGTGCAGGGGGTGGTGGATGCTGATGGGTGCAGGGGATGGTGGGTGCTGATGGGTGCAGGGGATGGTGGGTGCTGATGGGTGCAGGGGATGGTGGATGCTGATGGGTGCAGGGGGTGGCGGGTGCTGATGGGTGCAGGGGATGGTGGGTGCTGATGGTTGCAGAGGATGATGGGTGCAGGGCATGGTGGGTGCTGATGGGTGCAGGGGATGGTGGGTGCTGATGGGTGCAGGTGATGGTGGGTGCTGATGGGTGCAGGGGATGGTGGGTGCTGATGGGTGCAGGGGGTGGTGGGTGCTGATGGGTGCAGGGGATGGTGGGTGCTGATGGGTGCAGGGGATGGTGGGTGCTGATGGGTGCAGGGGATGGTGGGTGCTGATGGGTGCAGGGGATGGTGGGTGCTGATGGGTGCAGGGGATGGTGGGTGCTGATGGGTGCAGGGGATGGTGGGTGCTGATGGGTGCAGGGGATGGTGGGTGCTGATGGGTGCAGGGGATGGTGGGTGCTGATGGGTGCAGGGGATGATGGATGCTGATGGGTGCAGGGGATGGTGGGTGCTGATGGGTGCAGGGGATGGTGGGTGCTGATGGGTGCATGGGGTGGTGGGTGCTGATGGGTGCAGGGGATGGTGGGTGCTGATGGGTGCAGGGGATGGTGGATGCTGGTGGGTGCAGGGGATGGTGGGTGCTGGTGGGTGCTGATGGGTGCAGGGGATGGTGGGTGCTGATGAGTGCAGGGGATGGTGGGTGCTGATGGGTGCAGGGGATGGTGGGTGCTGATGGGTGCTTATGGGTGCAGGGGATGGTGGGTGCTGATGGGTGCAGGGGATGGTGGGTGCTGATGGGTGCAGGGGATGGTGGATGCTGGTGGGTGCAGGGGATGGTGGGTGCTGATGGGTGCAGGGGATGGTGGATACTGATGGGTGCAGGGGATGGTGGGTGCTGATAGGTGCTGATGGGTGCAGGGAATGGTGGGTGCTGATGGGTGCAGGGGATGGTGGGTGCTGATGGGTGCAGGGGATGGTGGGTGCAGGGGATGGTGGATGCTGATGGGTGCAGGGGATGGTGGGTGCTGATGGGTGCAGGGGATGGTGGGTGCTGATGGGTGCAGGGGATGGTGGATGCTGGTGGGTGCAGGGGATGGTGGGTGCTGATGGGTGCTGATGGGTGCAGGGGATGGTGGATGCTGGTGGGTGCAGGGGATGGTGGGTGAAGGGGATGGTGGGTGCTGGTGGGTGAAGGGGATGGTGGGTGCTGATGGGTGCAGGTGATGGTGGGTGCTGATGGGTGCAGGGGATGGTGGGTGCTGATGCGTGCAGGTGATGGTGGGTGCTGATGGGTGCAGGGGATGGTGGGTGCAGGGGATGATGGGTGCAGGGGATGGTGGGTGCAGGGGATGGTGGGTGCAGGGGATGATGGGTGCAGGGGATGATGGGTGCAGGGGATGGTGGATGCTGGTGGGTGCAGGGGATGGTGGGTGCTGATGGGTGCAGGGGATGGTGGGTGCTGATGGGTGCAGGGGATGGTGGGTGCTGATGGGTGCAGGGGATGGTGGGTGCTGATGGGTGCATGGGATGGTTGGTGCTGATGGGTGCAGGGGATGGTGGGTGCTGATGGGTGCAGGGGATGGTGGATGATGATGGGTGCAGGGGATGATGGGTGCTGATGGTTGCAGGGGATGGTGGGTGCTGATGGGTGCAGGGGATGGTGGGTGCAGGGGATGATGGGTGCAGGGGATGGTGGGTGCAGGGGATGGTGGATGCTGATGGGTGCAGGGGGTGGCGGGTGCTGATGGGTGCAGGTGATGGTGGGTGCTGATGGGTGCAGGGGATGGTGGGTGCAGGGGATGGTGGGTGCAGGGGATGGTGGGTGCTGATGGGTGCAGGGGATGGTGGATGCTGGTGGGTGCAGGGGATGGTGGGTGCTGATGGGTGCAGGGGATGGTGGGTGCTGATGGGTGCAGGGGATGGTGGGTGCTGATGGGTGCAGGGGATGGTGGGTGCTGATGGGTGCAGGGGATGGTGGGTGCTGGTGGGTGCAGGTGATGGTGGGTGCTGATGGGTGCAGCGGATGGTGGGTGCAGAGGATGGTGGGTGCAGGGGATGGTGGGTGCTGATGGGTGCAGGGGATGGTGGGTGCTGATGGGTGCAGGTGATGGTGGGTGCTGATGGGTGCAGGGGATGGTGGGTGCAGGGGATGGTGGATGCTGGTGGGTGCAGGGGATGGTGGGTGCTGATGGGTACAGGGGATGGTGGGTGCTGATGGGTGCAGGTGATGGTGGGTGCTGATGGGTGCAGGTGATGGTGGGTGCTGACGGGTGCAGGGGATGGTGGGTGCTGATGGGTGCAGGGGATGGTGGATGCTGGTGGGTGCAGGGGATGGTGGGTGCTGATGGGTGCAGGGGATGGTGGGTGCTGATGGGTGCAGGGGATGGTGGGTGCTGATGGGTGCAGGGGGTGGTGGGTGCTGATGGGTGCAGGGGATGGTGGGTGCTGATGGGTGCAGGGGATGGTGGGTGCTGATGGGTGCAGGTGATGGTGGGTGCTGATGGGTGCAGGGGATGGTGGGTGCAGGGGATGGTGGGTGCTGATGGGTGCAGGGGATGGTGGGTGCTGATGGGTGCAGGTGATGGTGGGTGCTGATGGGTGCAGGGGATGGTGGGTGCAGGGGATGGTGGGTGCTGATGGGTGCAGGGGATGGTGGATGCTGGTGGGTGCAGGGGATGGTGGGTGCTGATGGGTGCAGGGGATGGTGGGTGCTGATGGGTGCAGGGGATGGTGGGTGCTGATGGGTGCAGGGGATGGTGGGTGCTGATGGGTGCAGGGGATGGTGGGTGCTGATGGGTGCAGGGGATGGTGGGTGCTGATGGGTGCAGGGGATGGTGGGTGCTGATGGGTGCAGGGGATGGTGGGTGCTGATGGGTGCAGGGGATGGTGGGTGCTGATGGGTGCAGGGGATGGTGGGTGCTGATGGGTGCAGGGGATGGTGGATGCTGATGGGTGCAGGGGGTGGCGGGTGCTGATGGGTGCAGGGGATGGTGGGTGCTGATGGTTGCAGAGGATGATGGGTGCAGGGCATGGTGGGTGCTGATGGGTGCAGGGGATGGTGGGTGCTGATGGGTGCAGGTGATGGTGGGTGCTGATGGGTGCAGGGGATGGTGGGTGCTGATGGGTGCAGGGGGTGGTGGGTGCTGATGGGTGCAGGGGATGGTGGGTGCTGATGGGTGCAGGGGATGGTGGGTGCTGATGGGTGCAGGTGATGGTGGGTGCTGATGGGTGCAGGGGATAATGGATGCTGATGGGTGCTGATGGGTGCAGGGGATGGTGGGTGCTGATGGGTGCAGGTGATGGTGGGTGCTGATGGGTGCAGGGGATGGTGGGTGCTGATGGGTGCAGGGGATGGTGGGTGCTGATGGGTGCAGGGGATGGTGGGTGCTGATGGGTGCAGGTGATGGTGGGTGCTGATGGGTGCAGGGGATGATGGATGCTGATGGGTGCAGGGGATGGTGGGTGCTGGTGGGTGCAGGGGATGGTGGGTGCTGGTGGGTGCAGGGGATGGTGGATGCTGATGGGTGCAGGGGATGGTGGGTGCTGATGGGTGCAGGGGATGGTGGGTGCTGATGGTTGCAGAGGATGATGGGTGCAGGGCATGGTGGGTGCTGATGGGTGCAGGGGATGGTGGGTGCTGATGGGTGCAGGTGATGGTGGGTGCTGATGGGTGCAGGGGATGATGGATGCTGATGGGTGCAGGGGATGGTGGGTGCTGGTGGGTGCAGGGGGTGGCGGGTGCTGATGGGTGCAGGGGGTGGCGGGTGCTGATGGGTGCAGGGGATGGTGGGTGCTGATGGTTGCAGAGGATGATGGGTGCAGGGCATGGTGGGTGCTGATGGGTGCAGGGGATGGTGGGTGCTGATGGATGCAGGTGATGGTGGGTGCAGGGGATGGTGGGTGCTGATGGGTGCAGGGGATGGTGGGTGCTGATGGGTGCAGGGGATGGTGGGTGCAGGGGATGGTGGGTGCAGGGGATGGTGGGTGCTGATGGGTGCAGGGGATGGTGGATGCTGATGGGTGCAGGGGGTGTCGGGTGCTGATGGGTGCAGGGGATGGTGGGTGCAGGGCATGGTGGGTGCAGGGGATGGAGGGTGCTGATGGGTGCAGGGGATGGTGGGTGCTGATGGGTGCAGGGGATGGTGGGTGCTGATGGGTGCAGGGGATGGTGGGTGATGATGGGTGCAGGGGATGGTGGGTGCTGATGGGTGCAGGGGATGGGTGCTGATGGGTGCAGGGGATGGTGGGTGCTGGTGGGTGCAGGGGATGGTGGGTGCTGATGGGTGCAGGGGATGGTGGGTGCTGATGGGTGCAGGGGATGGTGGGTGCTGGTGGGTGCAGGGGATGGTGGGTGCTGATGGGTGCAGGGGATGGTGGGTGCTGATGGGTGCAGGGGATGGTGGGTGCTGATGGGTGCAGGGGATGGTGGGTGCAGGGGATGGTGGGTGCTGATGGGTGCAGGGGATGGTGGGTGCTGATGGGTGCAGGGGATGGTGGGTGCTGATGGGTGCAGGGGATGGTGGGTGCTGATGGGTGCAGGGGATGGTGGGTGCTGGTGGGTGCAGGGAATGGTGGGCGCTGATGGGTGCAGGGGATGGTGGATGCTGATGGGTGCAGGGGATGGTGGGTGCTGGTGGGTGCAGGGGATGGTGGGTGCTGATGGGTGCAGGGGATGGTGGGTGCTGATGGGTGCAGGGGATGGTGGATGCTGGTGGGTGCAGGGGATGGTGGGAGCTGATGGGTGCAGGAGATGCTGGGTGCTGATGGGTGCAGGGGATGGTGGATGCTGGTGGGTGCAGGGGATGGTGGGTGCTGATGGGTGCAGGGGATGGTGGGTGCTGGTGGGTGCAGGGGATGGTGGGTGCTGGTGGGTGCAGGGGATGGTGGGTGCTGATGGGTGCAGGGGATGGTGGGTGCTGGTGGGTGCAGGGGATGGTGGATGCTGGTGGGTGCAGGGGATGGTGGGTGCTGATGGGTGCAGGGGATGGTGGGTGCTGGTGGGTGCAGGGGATGGTGGGTGCTGATGGTTGCAGGGGATGGTGGGTGCTGATGGGTGCAGGGGATGGTGGGTGCTGATGGGTGCAGGGGATGGTAGGTGCTGATGGGTGCAGGGGATGATGGATGCTGATGGGTGCAGGGGATGGTGGGTGCTGATGGGTGCAGGGGATGGTGGGTGCTGGGGATGGTGGGTGCTGATGGGTGCAGGGGATGGTGGGTGCTGATGGGTGCAGGGGATGGTGGGTGCTGATGGGTGCAGGGGATGGTGGGTGCTGATGGGTGCAGGGGATGGTGGGTGCTGATGGGTGCAGGGGATGGTGGGTGCTGATGGGTGCAGGGGATGGTGGGTGCTGATGGGTGCAGGGGATGGTGGGTGCTGATGGGTGCAGGGGATGGTGGGTGCTGATGGGTGCAGGGGATGGTGGGTGCTGATGGGTGCAGGTGATGGTGGGTGCTGGTGGGTGCAGGGGATGGTGGGTGCTGATGGGTGCAGGGGATGGTGGGTGCTGATGGGTGCAGGGGATGGTGGGTGCTGATGGGTGCAGGGGATGGTGGGTGCTGATGGATGCAGGTGATGGTGGGTGCAGGGGATGGTGGGTGCTGATGGGTGCAGGGGATGGTGGGTGCTGATGGGTGCAGGGGATGGTGGGTGCAGGGGATGATGGGTGCAGGGGATGGTGGGTGCAGGGGATGGTGGG